>NW_021167905.1:0-134363 GCF_004154835.1 Alternaria arborescens | reverse complement strand
CTACGGCTCCCAAAACTTCACCCCCTACGGATACTGTACGGACCGATGAGAGGTCTCCTACGTACGGCTTACGTACGTCGTATCACCGTACAGTACCTCACCGTACTACTGTACGATGGGAACGCTGTGGCGACTCGTCAACAGAACTTTTTCAGCTCTCACCTACGCACGATGTCTTTACAGCCTCAACCTTTAGCAAAGACTACACTTACTTCTCTAAATCACCAACTTACCCCGCCGGTGTCGGTCTAGGTACCCCTATTCCCACGCAATCAGCTTCCTCGTCGCAGTTTTCTCACTCTCCCTTCCGTCCTGGCCCGGTTTCCTTGCATCTTGACGATGCGCTTGAGTTTGGTATCTTCACGCATCTTTCCGAGGGTGGCGGCTCCTTCCATCCAAGCAAGCAACCCGGAAGGAAGAAGAAGGATTGGCAGGATCGCTTCGAGATTGAGAGTTTGGAGGTTTGGGGCTGTGGTGGGGACGAGGTTGCAGAACAACAAAGGAAAGAGTGGGCGTGGCAAGAGCGCGAGGCGGAGGCTAGACGGAGGATCAATCTTGGGACTGGAGACGCAGAAATGGACCGAGAGTTGTTGAAGATGGCGGGTATCATCTCTGGTGACAGGAGTGGAGGCAGTATGGGATAAGTGGCCATAATGGTATCAATCACGATGTAATGACATACATAACTTCGATGTCTTGAGTAGATTCCATTTGCTGCAGTAGCTGAGTGTTTGTTCCAAATTGCTGTTGTACCCGTCTAAACGCCTGTAATGCCTTTGTATGCATACATATGATACAGCTCCTCCTCCTTTCGGGTTGTCGCTCTCCATCAACCCATCACTCAAGATATTCCCAAATTCCTCTCCTAGCCTCACAAGTATCCACAAACGTATCTATCCTTGCCTACGCGGTGTTAGCATACTCCAATCGTCACTCCCCCACCGTGTCCACCCCGGACCAAACTCACCTCTGCTTATGCTTAGGATTCTTCGAACAGATGATGTACACATATCGCCCCTTCTTCCTCCTTACGCTCTTACATCCATCACACAGCTTCTTGACCGAACTCCGCACCTTCATGCCGCGCGTTTGTATCCGTCCACCCATGCTCAAGCCATTGAAGCCGGAGACGAGGTCCCGGATTCCATAGTTCGATTGTTGTGAGGCTTGCGCGCGGAAGGTGGAGAGGGTGGGTCGTACGCAGGAGCATGTTGGTGTGTGGATGTGTTGCGTGCGGGTGCGGAGGGTGGTGCGGAGGGTTTGGGTTGAGCATGGACGTCGAAACGCGGTAGTGAGGGCGCGGGACAGCATGACGGCGACTCGAGAATTCAACAATCGCCGCGGTCGGCCGAAGAGGGTGTGCGATGGAGGCGGTTGTGCGTTCTGGCGTGGGTATGATACCAGTGGAGCGTTGATGGTGTCGCCGCGGAAAATGTATGCCAAGGTGCTAGCGCCCTGGAGCATATCGCGCTTCCTCGATGCATGTCTCTACAACATTACAATCTTGCATTCTTTTTGTCAACATCTGCATGTGCTACGAATTGCAACTACCTGTCACCATGAATACTTCGCATCGCCGAACCCTATTGCAGCATTCGTCCGTCCGCTACCTATCAGGATCCGCGCCCAAATTGAAACCCAGGACCTTCATAACCCTCCATGCCACCAAGACCATTGAAACGACCTCCTCGTGCATGAGGCGGCATCTGCGATTCATATCCGGCCCTGCCGCTGTTTGTATCCTTCTGGCTATGCGAATGCGCTATCTGTGGAGCGTACGTTGCACCGTATCCTTGGAGAGTTACCTGTAGTTGTGGTAGTATTGTTGCGAAATCCACTTCACGTTGTCGCACAAGTGGCAAGGTGAATCGTTGTGTGGGATACTGGCTTTTAGTACGCCTATCGCCAACTGCCCAACGCTCGACTGTACGCAGAATCGCGTCTGCATGCTTGTGAAAATGAATGTTTACAACATCTTTCCAGAAATCGAGTGGATCACGGGCCCAATCCAGTATTGCGTACTTTGTTGTCAAGCTATTAATCATGTTGATGCCGAAAAGGTCTTGATAACCTGCCTTTGGGACATCCGCTGGGATGTGGTCGAGAGGACTAGCGCCGAAGATCATTGCTTGGATACTGATTAGGACTTGAAGGATAGTCGACTCGCCTGGACGCCATTTCTCGCCTGGACGCCATTTCTCGCCTGGCAGATGTCCAATATGAGTACCAAGAAGAGAAAGACACACTACAACGAAATCAACACATGATCGAAACCAGGAATCGCAGCAGGCTTACCTACTCCATCCATGTGGAGATAGGGATTGAACCAGACTTCGGCACCTTGCGCACCGCGAAAGAACATTCGTGGTGGTTTATACGGGAACTCGGCTGTACACCAGAGATCAAACTCAAAAAGCCCGTTCTCATATGGCGTGCCTTCGGGACCTGCAATAAGAATCCTACAAGAATCAATCACCAGCTCAGACGGCAACAAGTTTTCAAACCACTTACTTTATCACATCAAGTCTGGACATGCCGTGTTTGACATATATGCCAGAAGACAGCCCTGTCTTCAGTGTCGTTATCTCGGTAATGAGTCGTTTGATACGACCCCTTGGTGATTGAATGAACATCTGTGCTTCCCTCGCAAAATGGAAAATGGGCCAGATCTGGTCGTCCGGTACTTCAATAATGCCATGATCAATTGGTCCTGCGTGGCCGTCTCCAATCTGGAGGTACTGGGAAAGGTCAGAGATCTCACGGCAGAGCCATAACAGGTCCGTACTCTGCTCATCCTGAAACTCGTGCCGTGACCTCTGGGCACCACTCAGCATGACCTGGCTTTGAATGTTCAGATTACGAAGATTGTTGGCGAGTGCAGAGACCTTTTCCCCGGACACGTTTCCTGGGAGACCTTGGAAAGACAGCGTTAGGAGATTGATAGTGTCCGGCAACACAACGCGCTCATTGAACATGACAGCCTTTTTCGATAGTTCATGAACTCCGACGTTGCGGAGAAAACCAAAGAACGCCATGTAGAGGTTCTTTCTCTTGGTCACATTGTCTAAGCTGTCGTTTCTGAGTAGCTCCGCGGCCTTATCGAGGACCTTGCTGTTAACCAACATCGACAAGACGGCCTTGGGTGGGTCTACATCGAAGCGCGTGGTGTTTGGGTTGTTCTGATCGGGACTGGGATATAATACTGCGAGGAAGGCGAACAGATTCTCGTAAAACCTGTCTTTTTGCCTTTCCGCGTCCAAAGCTCGGTGTCTATCTTGGCCAGCAAATTCCCTACTACTACGCTTTTCTGTCGTGCTCATGTGACCTCGGGCGAATCCTGTACCCTTGTCGACAGTTCTGTTAATATTGGTCTTCGTTATTGCATCGCTCCTCTTGGCCTGGCAGTATTCTCGATCGAATCCACAAAGCATCATCCAAATGGTGAAAAGTCGCCCACGGCTGCAGCAACACACTATCTTGGTGCCATTGACTGGTATTTCCAGTGCCTTGTACTTGTTGAAGCAGGCGATGCAACAGGCTCTCGAGCACTTGCTGCACTTGACCTGCGAACTGATCGTTGCTGTGACCGTCAATCTCTAACACCTGGTTATGGAGGCCTTCGAGATTACCTTGTCCACTGAGCCAGCTCCGGAATAGTGTTTTAATGCCACCGCTGTCGTGTATAAATTTGGCATTGCACTTTTGGCATTTTCTGTCAAAGACATAGTCGGCAAAATCACTATAGGTGTTAAACTCGATTGCGTTAGCATTTGTAGGTACGTTGCACACTGGTGCTGTTTGCCGTCAACTTTTGTCGTTTTCTCGGTACATGATCGTTACTAACCTGAATTTTGGCAGCTCATTTTTTCGTTTCGTGAGGCACGTATATGTAAGTGTACCGATCAATGGGACAAGTGCAGAAGGAGTATTTGAGCTCCAAATGACGAAGCTGGCAGAAGGTATATGTGTTAGCTACATGGAAGAGCACTGCGCTTCACTTTCCAAATGTCACAATACCGGAAGGTGTATATCATCTCTGCCTGCACTCCCTATCAATCCTTCTGTATAAATAGCTTTCCAATTCAAGTGTTCAACATGCAACGATGAGGCAGTCAACGAGATTTTATCTAGTGACAGGATCTCTTCACACCATCCCCTTCCTTCGTCTCTCCAGATCCATCGAACTCCTCGTGACTCCGGCGACGAGGAGATACTTGGGTCTCCGGTCCGGCCAGCGACACCACTCTCATCTCCTCCGCTCTGCCACTGACAACCATTGGCATATCGATGTTTGCTGCTGACTGTTTAGAAGGCTCCACCGCTTCGGGAGTTATCTCTCGCATTGCTTGTTCCACGTCTTCGTCTTCAAACTCATGTGACGTAGCGTCGCCCCTCGTCTCGTCTGTTTCCCTTGCTTCTGTTTGCTTCTGCCAACTAAACAAGAACACTGGTCGCTGAATACTCAACCTCGTGATCTGACCGGGTAATCTCTTCTGGCTCAGGATCTCCTTGCCTGTGTGTATGAGGTCGTCTTTTTCGTCATCGGAGTCGCTTTCGTCACTCCAGTCATCCTCCATCCCCTCTACCTCTTCCCCAAAGACTATGTTCATGCCATCATCTGTCAAGTCCTTTCCGCGTATTTGAAGCATTTCGTTAGCATAATTGTTCCACTTCTTTCTATGTTCTTCCGCTTCTTCGTCTTCATCTTGTGTGCCACCGAGACGATCGTAGTTGCAATCGCTCATGAAGCTTGTGTCGACCCATACGCTACCTGGTGGACTGGCGTGTTCACCCGGTGTATACGAAGGAGAGGATCGCTGGTAGTATGTTGATCGTCGTGATGAAGGTGGCGGAAGGTCGTCGGGAAAGTATACTCCAAACATAGGAGGAGAATGTAGATGAAGCTGGGACAGAGTTTGAGGTGGGGAGCATGGTGTTATCGATGATGGTGGTAGAGCGTAGATGCTCGAATCTGAGGAGGCTGATGGGGAGTATTGTGTAAGGGTCGATTTGTTGGGGGGAGATAAGATTATATTCGCTCCGTTGGTACCATTCTCATTCTGTTTGTCTGACTCTAACCCATCAGAGACCCCATCCAGGTACCACGATGTTTCTTGTTCCGGCTTGGGCGAACTAGGTGGAGAACGCGGGGTCTCGTTTTCCTTATCCCCAGTAGCAGAGGTTCCTTGCGACTCGCCTCCGACGCAACACCTTTTTGAGCGCCTCTTTGGTACAAAGAACTCGCTCCATCCTTCCGCAAGGAATGGGGTTAGTATCGCGAGATCCAGCGCTTTCATGCAGCTACTAGATCCCATCACTGACGCTGGAATTGCCAAGCCGGTTTGCAGAGAGTCTTCCTCCCATGATACCTCTTCTTTTGCGTACCGCTCGTACACGTCCACCAGACTAGCCCATCGAACTTTCTCAACATGCCAAATTCGCTTAGCTGCATGGTAAATATGAGACAATTCTGGGTCTCCGGAGCTATAAGGCTTCAAGGGTCCACCGACAAGGCGCCAGACATGTGCAATCCGATCAAGGGAGGCGATACACTGAGTAATGAGGCACCCCGGGCAGACATCGCCCATCCAAGGGTTGCCGGGATGGACAGGGTGCTTACAGAAGCGTGTGGTAAGTAGATCTAGGGATTCCTCTTCCATTTCCCCCTTGTCTTCGCCGTCTTCGACAGTCGAACAATCTCCTACATCTTGCATGTAAAGCTGTTCCTTGACCTGTTTCGTATTCATGAAGGTCTTGAATGTATGCGCACTGGGTATTCCTCCCACTTCCTGGTTTCGCACCGCTTGTACTGTTCTTTTCCATACTGCTTTTGACGGGTAAAGCGTTGCTTGGTTGGGATTCTCGATACTGGTTTGCCAATTGATGTAAAGTGAGTAAAGTTTCGGTCCAAAGATTCCAAGGGCAGCTCTGTCGGAGGTGAGGGATCGGCTCGGAGCGGCGGTGCAGTGAAGAGAGTGAGTAGCGGTCGGAGTTGAGGACATAATGATATTACGTGTATATTCCAGATGCGTGGTGGGTGAGCGGACAGAGCAGCCACGTAAGAAGAGTCCTTCCGTGAGGCGCGATTGATCGCGATTTGGGTAATAGCTCAGTCAATAGTTCTTTCACTCGATCTTGAATCGTGCCTGTTAACTCTCACCTCGTACCTTCTTCTGGGTTTTATTTTCTTTGATGACTTGGTCTGCCCTAACAGAGTTGAGTCCAGGAAACACTCCGCACATTTAACACTGTCATATCTTTGTTTCGCGACAAACCGACGTGATGAATCACTCATATTCACCGCAATACCAAAGACATGGAAACAAGAAGGCTCTCTCAAATGAGACATCGCAACCGTATCAAAATCCCAAGCAATATGCCAGAATAGTTTGTGGCAAATAACATGAACATAACACTCCGTGGATGTACGAGCGCTTGGTTGTGAAGTCTGGATAGAAAGGAATAATGCTTTGAACTCCTCTGTTCGAGGGAATCGTGAAAACCCCAGATTATTGATACTGGAAGGAAACGCCCCTGGTGTGGAGTCGGCGCTGAACGAAAGAGAAAGCATGATTAAGGCTCATGGTAGCGAAGATAGTGGGGCCAAAGCTCGCAAAAGAATAATGCCCAGCCGCTGATAGTCCCAGACGATAGTAGCTTGATTCGGTGTTGAATCCTGTAGATTGCTCCAGAAGTCACAGACAGATACGACTGGAGTTGTGTCAGTAATGGCAGTCGTGAAGATAGCATTGGTTGCGAAGGATTTGCGTATAGATAGATGTAGTCGGGTTATCTAGATCAGTGGTCGCGTGTTAGTGACCGTGCCGCAGGGTATTCGAATCAAGACCTGCATAATGTAATGTAGCTCGCATGCAAGCTATCTATGCCGACCAAATCTAAAACGGACAATGCCCAATGCCAGCAATCAATGGTTTCAAGAGAACTGCTCGATGCAGTAACCCACGATGAGATGGAGGAGGACCCAGAACCCGACGGTGAGGTTTTTGTGGATATATGTTGTGCGTCGCTTCCGTGTAATGCTAGGGCCCGTTCCAAGGTCCATGTATCCATGGATTTTACCATTGTCTATTCTAGGACTAGCGGGTGGCTCCAGTGGCTGGGGTGGCGGCCGGGGATGGCATGCTGTTGGCTGACAATGCAAAGTTATGCTGTGAGACGAGTGCCCTGTCGTCGTGGTATGCGAGCCAAGTCTAAAGCTTGCAGAAGATGAAGTTGCTTGTGGAAGGAAGGCCGGGTTGATGATTGTGATGGAATAGGCCGGGCCAGCCAGTCAGGACGGTTCGGGGGAAGCCGCTGGGCTTGCTTGACGCAACACAACGGCTGCAGTCCACCAGCGCTCGTTGATAGCCAAGGCAGATGAGTTCGACAGCTGCTCTACGAACAACACTGACCTAGATCATGTGGGTACCAATGCTATGTCAATCTCAGCCTGAGATCATCTCATAAATAAGCTTGCAGGCGGCGCATGTCTGGTCCACTTGCATGCTCTACGAACGCGTGAACGGCTCCACCGCGAAATTAGAGAGCAGCACAAAGACAACGCACTGATAATCTCATATCTCATCTACCAATGTCAATTCCATCTTGAAGATCTACCAAGAACACAGTCGGTGCAAGGTAATCGAACAGACAGGCGAATGACTAAGCGATGGTACCGAGATGGCCGATGCTCGGACTTGAAGATGCAGGCTGCCCTACCCATCCCGTCAAGAGCGACCTCCTCCCAACTGTCCCATATCGCTAGATCGCACGATCCCTGGATAGCTCAACAGCGATTTCGGCGCATTCAAGAATGTGATATATGCTATTGCCGAAATAAAGCGACTGTTATGCCCAGCTAACTCCGCAACTAACCTAGGCTGCAGCTACGACTGGACATATACGAACACGCCTGCCCTCAGTTGCTGGTCCTATCCATTGCATACTCATTAGATCGGCAACCAACCCTCGCAACGGTTATTCCAATTTCCGATAATGTCCGGACCATACCTCCACGGCCATCATGCCTCCGTCCTCCGTTCTCATAGCTGGCGTACAGTCGAGAACTCCTGTCCTCACCTCCTCCCTTACCTCAACAACCCTTCGCTCAAGATCCTCGATGTAGGCTGCGGGCCAGGCACCATCAGCGTTGATCTTGCTACCCGCGTCCCACAAGGCTTCGTCTATGCCATCGATCCCTCTGCAGAAGTGATCGAAAAGGCACAAAAACACGCAGAAGAAAGGGGCGTCACAAACATACGATTTGAGGCTGGAGATATCTTTGAATGGGACAAACTTGACGGCGTAGAGGAAGGAGGCTTCGATGTCGTGCACGCACATCAAGTGCTGCAACACCTACAAGATCCGCTGGGTGCGATGAAGGAGATGAAGCGGTTGACCAAGTCAGGCGGCGTCGTTGCAGTTCGAGATTGCAACTACAGCGCTATGGACTGGTACCCAGAGCATCCAGGCATGCAGAAGTGGAAAGATCTATACATCAAGATCGCATTTGGATTGAAGGCACATCCCAATATGGGCAAGTATCTGCATGCGATAGCCATGCAAGCAGGGTTTCCAAGAGGCGATATCGAGGCTAGCGTAGCGGCCTGGACGTTCAGCACGCCGGAAGAGAGGGAGTTCTGGTGCGGACTCTGGGCCGATAGGACTGTTAAGAGTGACTATAAACAAAGGGCTCTAGACAGCGGATACGCGACCGAGCAGGATCTGGAAGAAATTGCAGCGACGTGGAGAGAGATGGAGAAAAAGGAAGACGGATGGTTCGCCGTTATCAACGGACAGATCATATGCCACGTTAGGTAGGGTTTATAGGTAATCAGGCACCTGTATTGTCCTTCCTCTCGGTCATTCTTTTCGCCTCGCGCCTCGTACCTTCCTATCAGACAAGATCCTTAGTACTTGGCCCCGCACGTCTACGTTACACTCATCCCACGCTTTTCACGTACCTCCAATCGCAAGACCCACCGCACTTACCGCGTACCAGTCATCTGACGGCTTATGCACTAGCTGCTTAGGCCTATCGTAGCTGCCTGTAGCTACCTGAGCTCTCTATATCAACCCCACTTTACCCCTCCAACTTCGAACAGCTATCAGCGCATTTCACGATACTACCAACATTGCATTCTCCTACGATACTAAACAAAACCGATATTTAAAAACCAATATGCAGTCCACAACCGTCCTTGTCAACTTCCACGGCGACTGCCCAAAGTGCGGCGCCGGCATCAGTGGCGACGCCAAGACCTGTGGATCTTGCGGCAGCGTAAGACGCTTGAAGGAGTCTTTACGACTAGAATATCGCTAATCACCATCGCAGTCTTGCCCAGTCTAGATTGATGATGCTTTTGAGTGGGTCGGCATAGTTTGTGAGGCTGGATACAGGGGATACCCAAAGGCTGGACATGCACGGCGTTGATATGGGAGGCGATGCTGTTTCAGATTACGAGAAGAGGAGCTTGGACAGCAGTTGGCATGCCTAGTGAGTGATCGAATGAAGCCGTTCATCGTGGTATATCTGTTTCTCATTTCTCCTGACTGAATCTTGTTATATGTGCTATACCTGTTTCCTGTACACCCCTCTGGGAGGCTTAGCAGATATGTCTAGTGGAAAAGACGTCGCACAATCACACCATGGATGAACGCATCTCAGGTATGCACACATCAGTCAAATTGTTCCGTGCGATAACTTCCTTTGTGGTACTGATGACTTGCCATGTATAGTACGCCTTGACATGTCAAGACAGACGTGCTCTGACTGGAACCGATACCATGGGTATCGCGCTGTCTATGGCGATAGGCTCGTACGGATTATGTACTCTCTCAATCGTCCACCCACCAACTCTCCACCCTCTCTCCGTTCTCAGATAAATTAATGTCCAAACGGCCAGTATTACCGGGACATTCGAAAGCATGACGGCAGTGTTACATGAATAAAGGACACACCGACTCCATGTATCTAAAGAGCCAACTGTGAGCATGTACGAGAAATAGCACCCTTCAAGGTTCAGGATTTCCGGATGATATCCCCCACAGACAACCTCACTGAAGTATGGAGGAATTGAACTACACGAGTACCCTTGTAGTTCAGACGCCATCATCTAGAGCCAAGGAGTCAATAAAGTGGTCTCGAGACGCCTATGGTGCAAGGTCGTCGCATTGAAGAGATGTAAACTTACAGTACCAACAGCCATATTGAGCGACAAAACGCCGCCATCGATGGTGTTTCTGACCCAGGGATGCAAAGAAGTACGGAAGATAGACGTTGAGAGCGCAGCGATCAAGGTTGCTAGGCTCACTCCAGCCGAAAACCCTAGAATAAGTGGAAGAGGGCCGAATTTGTTTCCAGTGATTAAGAGCATGGTAATGATGAAGACAGTGGCACTGAAGATGGCTTGAAATCCACGTGCGATAAGCACGGGAACCGAGGGAGAGATGCGCATCTCGTTGGATAGGTGATTTTCAGCGCAAGGGTTTCAAACATAAAGGTAGATCGACAAGTGAGGCATTGGAGAGAAAGGAAATCAGTCTCGCTTGAAACTGTCTGTCAGAAGGGTGCGCTTTGCACAGCCGGGAGTTAGTTCTCCATTCTTTGCTCCCAAGATTGTGACGCCGCCCACGAAAGCGGAGAACCCCAAACTGGCTGGGAGGCTACCCCAGTGGTGACCGCGTATCAAAGAGACGGAGATCCCGAGTACAACAACACCAAAAAGAGCTTGGAAGCCGCGAACGACGAAGTTGAGAATTGGGTTTGCGATAGCCATGTTGCTTTGCGCGTACAATGAGGTGTGTGCGTGTGTTTGTGTTGATGTATATCCAGTCAGCACGACAACAGTGGTATCAATGTGATTGCGACAAAAAAAACTTTTTCGTCGCGTGTGAGTTGAGCTGAGAGTGGAACGTGAAAAAAAGGTAGGCGAAATGGGTATCACCTCGCTATTTACGCTTGTGCCCCTGTCCGTACATGCACAGCATATACCTATTGGCTTTCCTCGCCTGTGTCACCTTCATGTCTGGCAGAAGCAGTTTCATGTTGCCGTGCGGCGTCCAAGGCAGACACATCGTTGGTACCGCCTTGTATCCATCCTGATATACTGGCTTTTCGGGGCTAATCCTATTATCGTGAAGGGATCTGCAAATACGGTATGGTTGCCTGGATCAATTTTCAGGGTTCTGCCAGCTTTGGAAGAGTAGATAGCCATGAGGCTAGACTTGCATCGTGCCTCTTTTCACCGGTAAAATCTAGGGGCACATCTGTGACTCATAGTAGAGGCTCCAATTGAAGCAATGTGCTGCTATTGTACATACCATTGCTACGATGGCATCATCCTAAGGGGGTGTAGAGCTTCAGACCGCACCGTCCCTATTTTTATCACACCTCGCACAGCAAAACAAGTCGTCACCGTCTCGAAGCGACGCAGTATATTGACGGTCACCAACGGAGGCTGCAATTGTCAATGCGCAAGGCGTCCAGGAATTGGGGGCCAGAACTTCTCACCGCTCAAAATTATACCTGCCTGGAAGTATATCGTGCAAGGTGACAGCTCAAGTGAGGCAAGGTGCATGTAAGGCCTCACCTGTTATCCGGATCTTTGAGTTCGTTGATAAAGTGTCCAAGGTATGCGCAAAGATGTGCTCGTCACAGTACCCCTGTCTGGGGCTGTGCTAGTCTCATCCAATAAGAACGCACCAGCCTTTGGCTTAGCCTCCGAGGTAGCAGTTGCCGTCTTTCCTTAATGTTCCCAACCTATTTCCATGCTAAATCATTGCATATTAGTTGCTATTTTCATAGCTCAACGGCGGTGGCAAGTATCTTGGACAAGCCAGCCAGGAAAACGTCTCGTACCAGAAGTTGAACGTCCATTGCAGAAGTGATAGACGAGTCGCGAGTTGCTGTGGTTGAACAAAACTAAATAATGACGGAGCAAGTAGTATACCCTTGTAGAGTATGGAGGTGCCCGAGCAATTTGACGATAGAGAGTAGGGTTGCTATAGCACCCTGGTATCACCCAAGACTAGAAAGCCCTGTTGGTCCCTAGGGGATATTGCACAAGCAGTGGTGGTAATTCATGAAATTATTAACTATAGTGGGAAGAGACCGAGCTCACTTGTTGAGTCTCGCAGCCCTCTCGGGGTCTCTCCACCAAGCACACTGCTCCATCCTGATAGCTGTGCCCTCGTCCTCCATCATGGCGCCACCCATAGTCGGGGGATTGACCACTAGTTGCCTGCTTCCAGTTCCCTCGTACTGCTCCCAGGTTGCGCTGCCCGGCAAGGCATAAGTGTTCGGATCTCCACTGACAATAAAACTCGCCCAGTAAGCGCTGTACATATCCGCGATCACTGGGTATTGTGTGTTTGCTTGACCGTTAAAGTACGAGGAATCGCTAGCGTGCGGCACGCCCAGGTATGTGGGCGCCCAATTTGGTGTGTTCCAGCGCGCTTTGTAGACTGGGGCAGAGGTTGAGGAAAGAACGGAAGCTGTGTCTTGAACTGGGCATATATAAGAGTAGTCTCCGTAGGCCTCCGATACTCGCTCGAACTGGTCCGAGACGTAGCCCAGTGTGCCAGCCTCTGGCTTTACATCAGGGTAAAGGGTCTCAAGATCGGAAAGATCTTCAGCTGTTAGACCTGGAACGAGAGTCTTCCAGAAGTTGAGATAATCGGTGTTGGTACGTAGATCTTGTGGCGCGAAGGCTTTACCTTCGTCGGTTGTGGAGGAAATCAACATGGGAATGTTGAAAAAGGTGCCGTCTTCGCCGGAGGTTGAACCGCGCTTCTCAAGGAGGGGGCCAGGAGAGACAGGTTGCCAGGGCCAAGTGATATTGTAGTTGTGGGCGTTATACAGCGAAGAGGACATGAACTGGATGTCATCGGCTTCGGCGGCGCGGAGGCACTCCAGGGCAGCAGAGCTGGGTGACAAAGGACAATTCAGATAATCCATAATGTCTGAGACTTGGCGTTGGTAGATAGGGTAGTCAACACCTGGGAAGGCACGCGCAGTTGGCGAACCAGAAGACATGATAACCTTGCTGAACAAAGGCTTTCCGGCATCCTCGTTGTAGTCGTGGAACAGGTGGATGCCAACCGAATGACCACCAGCACTTTGACCACCGAGGGTGATCTGGTCTTTGTCGCCTCCAAAATCGCCGATATACTTTTGCAAGAACTCCAGAGCCATTTTCTGGTCGCGGATACCCAGGTTCAGAAGGCCCTCTTCTTCCATAAACTTGCCTGGCAAGCTGCCCAGCGCACCAAGTCGATACTGAACAGTAACAACCATGAGGGGTTCTGTGCTCTTCTCCACAAACAGCGCTCCGTCAAAACTACGGTGAGAGCCCGATACGAACGATCCTCCGTGCAAGTAGACCATGGATGGCAGTTTCTGGTCCATAGGAATACCTGAGGGTCGGTACACGTTGATGGTAAGACAAGCTTCAGACTGTCCGAGCGAGCTGTACATGTTCTGGAAACATGCCGGCCCAGTAGATGTCGCATCCTTGACACCATCAAAAGGTTCAGGCCATGTTACCGGCATGAACCTCCCCTGACCAACTGGTTGCGTGGAATACTCAACGTTCATCCATGCATCCACTGGTCGACTGAAGGTCTCAGTCATCTTCAAGTTCATGAGCATCTGGGTGCCCTGGAACGACCCATAATCCGGTAAGCTGACAAGAAGCGATCCATCTGGCGTCTCATGGTTCGGAGGACTTGGTCGTTGTGGCGTGCCAGGCTGATATGGTCTGGCATAGGTAAAAGCGCCAAAGTACCAGAACAGCAGGACAGTGCTCCCGGAGAAAATCATGATGATGGCTAATCTTCTCTTCAGCCATCGTGAGGAGAAATGGGTTGCTTTCATAGTATTCTGTTGCTCCCGGGCTTCTGCCGATGGCGGCGCAGGGAGTCGGTCCGCCATAGGTACCGGTAGGCGCTACCGGCAACGGAGAGCGGAGTGACTGCGGGGATAAAAAGCGATGTAACTATTCCTACGGATAATCTATCACGCGCTTACTCTTGTTCGCGCTAGTTTGACGTTGTGATGGGGACGATGTTGGTGTTGAAGGTGAGATAGGGCACGTGGCTGGCGAATAATGACGTTGCCGAGACACTACCGAGTCAAGATATCGGTCGTGCAAGGATGTTTGGAGCCTTTCCGTGAACTTGCACGATGAATTACCTCCGAGGCTTGCCCTCATAAAGGATACCTTCCTTCTCCAAGCCGCTTCACGACACGTCCGAGGAAGCAGTTTTTCTCTTTCATCTCCCGCCCAACGGACGTATCCATGAAGGAATGGATTATACCAAGATACTATGTTAGCTCGGTGCTTGGCTGAAGCCAAGTATCGCATTGGTGAAGAAGCTCATCACTCACACCAATCTTGGGTGTGATCGCCGGTATTCAATATTAAGGAAAAAGCGACTTCAGACGATAAACGGATTCTAGATTTTGGTGAGGGGTGATAGTCGGTGGCGTCCGGAGAAGTAGAAGCCATCTGCTGCACCCCGCAAGCTAACGCAGCACAATAAAAGCATAGGCCTCGACCGGTGGATGTTCTGGCACCGAAAAGTAATCAACGCTAGCCAGCGCTGTGCGACTGACACCTTCCTTGTCAAGTACAGAACAAAAATTGGTGTATCGCTAGCGTTGCTGTCTACCCAGGATTAACGTACATATCCACACAACCTCCCATCTGAGCCTACTTTCCCTGCTCTGCCGCCTCCTTCTCCACAGCATCCGCCATATCCGCCAATGTATCGAATTTCCAGTTGTACACTGGATCATCACGGTTCCCCATAACCGCTCCAGGCCTATAGATCCAGGAACTCTTGATTCCCATATCCTTTGCTGGGTGGTGGTCGTGGTATTGAGATTGCGCGGTTTGCAGCACCTCGTGCTTCTCGATACCGAATTGCTCCTTCACTTTTGCCAACATGTACTCAAAGTTTCTCAAGTCAGGCTTGTAGGAACCGATGTCTTGAGCAGTGTAGACCGCGTCGAACTTATATCCCTTGAGCCCATTCGCATTTCCAAGCTTGAACGAATCATGGTCGACGTTCGAGAGCACGACAAGCTTGAAATATTTGGACAGCCTCTCCAATGCAGAGGGTATGTCGGAGAATCCGGGCCAGTGCCCAATACTCGCTCCAAATTCCTTGCTCTCCTCTTCACTGGGCTTCTCCAAACCAAGTTGCTCACACATTTCTGGGAGCACCATAGTAAGTACCTCAGAGTACTTGAGATGGCCGTGTTCTCTCTCAACTCTTGCTTCGATCTTGTGCATGACCTGCATGATGTGCTTGCGATCCATGTTCTCTTGACCAGTCTTCTTGAGATGTGGTTGGAGAGCAATGAGAGCGCCAGCCTCCCAGTCGATCAGCGTACCGTATACGTCGAAGGAGAGGAGTTTGAAGTCTGTAAGTTTGGACATGATGGCGGTTGTTTGCGTATTTTGACAAAAAAGATGTATTTACGGGTTTGGAAAACCTCTTATGTTTGAGCTCTGTGTTGATGAATGGACTGCCAGTGTCTTGCCGATTATTATATGTTGCCTCATGACTGTACAGTTGTCGCTGCCCAGAGGCCTCTTGGAACCCCACTTGGTACTATGACGTTGGCGGGGTATGATAACGCGCCCTACAAAGTACATGCTAGCATTTGCGATGGCCGAGACGTGATAGCTAATTATGGGTCTTGACCTAGACGCTACATACGCTTCACTATGCGATCTGGTATTGCTGTATAGGTGGGCTGTACCTTACAAAGGGGAACATGCATGCAGCTGACGCGCGGGTCGTGCTTATCTCCGCCAAGTAGAGCATATCAAGCCACCTATGGAAGAGTCGAGGGCGAACAATCATGAAGCGCATCTACAAGAATCCGAATTTTATTCGAACAATGTTCATTTGTAATCGGGCCGGCATTTACCCTCGGCCTACGCTGTGTTGACAACATCAGTTCTCATCTCGTACGGCAGACTACCAAGTTTCGACTCCAAGACTTCCTTGGTCAGCCTCCACAGATTTCTTTGCAACTTTTCATCTCTGGCCTGCTTGGACGCTTCTTGGACCTTCTTATCGGGAACAATGTATGAGTTCTGTCAGAAGTCAGCTTGAGATTCTGAACAAGAAGTATGAGAGATCTCTACTTACCTGAATCTGATCCTTTACAATATCAGGTGACGCGGCAGCAAACAGGGCCGGGCGACATCCTTCAGCTACGGGATCCTTCATGAACGGCCTGACCGCTGCGACTCCAACCTTTCCCATGGTACCGTAAGCCTCAACTGCCTGATCTTGCTGGTCCGTTAACACGCCGCCCGGATGTGTCGCATTGATCCACGGTAAGCCACTGCTCTCTGTGACTTGGCCGAATTCGCCAGCCTTGATACGAAAGTACAGCTCACGTAGGAAGAGGATCTGTGCTAGCTTGGTGCGGTTGTAGAGCTTCATTGCGCCAATGTCTTGGTTCATTTCTTGGATCGATTCGAATTTCATGCTCGAGTCAGCGCCCTTGTGCAGATCAGAGGATTGATGTACGATGCGCGAGTCAGGCGTCTTCTGCAGTATAGGCAAGAGCGTGAGCGTAAGATGTGCCTGCGAGAAGACGTTGACCTGCATGTGGCTGTCCAGACCATCACGCGTTTCATTGTATACGCCGACACCCAGCCCAGCATTGCAGACCAAAGCGTCAAGTCTGTCCAGCTCCTTTGCCAGCGACTTGGCTACTTCGTCCACCTGCTTTAGGTCTTCGAGGTTGCATTTGCGCCACTCAACATTACTTATAGCACCCCATTCCTTGAGCGCTTCTTGGGCCTCATCGGCGTGCTCTTCCTTGTTCGACAGGAGGTAAATTTTCGACGGGTTGTGCTGAAGGAGATGTGCGACGATGCCGTATCCAATGCCGGCAGAGCCGCCAGTAACAACGTAGACCTGTGATCGTGGTCAGTAATTTGATCATGTAGATGAGATAGTACCAATTTACCTTCCCGCTGAGGTCGGGGATGTCTGTGTTAGGGTCGAAGGCGCTGCCAATGGCTTTCTTGATTGTGTCCATAATGATGAAGAAGCGTTAGTTGGATAATTAGTCTTTCTCAGTGTCTTTGGTATCCGAAGGGTAGAATTTCATCTTCATTCAGGCGAGAAGTAGGCTCATATCACGTCGCCCGACGCGTCGCGCATCGTGTCGTCATAATGAAATGGGTGGAAGCTCCGCCTCTAATTATGCCTACTATATGTTGCCTAAAGCCCCAAGCATGACATCAGCAACCTACCGAGCTAGCCACGATCATCAGCGAACGCTTACCATGTTTCATACGTGGATGCAGTCTGGGAAGTGTGTTGGTAAGGACGAGCAAGCTCAAGCTTAGTTCAGCGGTATGGACTGAGTGACACGAACACAAGTGTCACAAGGTCTTTCTCACATATCACACCAACACCAGTATCAAAAACATGGCATACATTACCAATGCGCTATGCGGAATGTTTGCCAGGGTGATTAAGGACGCGGTGTTGTGATATCGAGAGAGAACTTTGTGTAAGGAAGAGGAGACGGGAGGTGGACTGCGAGCCTGAAAGGATCCGCGACCCCGCCCCTCACAGGTAGGAACACCAAACCATCGCGTTCTTGCGTACTCTCCGGTCGCTCATCGCATAACTAGCCTTCGCATGTGTCATGCCACCTAAACATACATCTCATATGAGGCATTACATGTAGTTCGCAGGTATCTGGTGGCGAGCCGGGGACCTAACAAATATCCCTTAGGTCTACTACCACGATCTGATTCACGACTGACTATCATGGCTGAAATTATCATCTTTTACAAAACTTAGGACAACACAGTAGAGAATTCTCTGTATTCCCAAATATTCAAGAGGAATTTACGATGTCTGATGCCTATAGGCTGACGCTAAGTCTTGCCTTGTATAGTGTTTGCGTGTATCACTCCCAAGCCGAGCCACCAGCCCATCGTCTGTTCAAGTCTCCGTCGTTGATCCCCTTTCCCGAAACTCCTTCAATACCTCTACCTGTCCTATCCAAAACACCAGCTTCGACGAAGCCGACGCGTTCATCCATACGTACCTTGTATACTGTCACTTCTTTCTCCAGCGGTTTCTCGTTCTCTTCCGTACCTAGGTATGCTCGCTCGTTCGCACTTTTCGGGCACAGGAGTAGTTGGATGCGAATGGCTTAATAATCCACCAAACTCTTGGATAGAAACAGGTCTCATAAAGGCGTACTAGACTGCCCATGTTGATGTACTTTGCAGCGTTGTAACAGTCTGAAATTCCGCAGGTACGTTGGTGAAGAGCATCATAAAGTTCAGCGAGGCTGAATGTAGAGTGCGAATAGAGGCCAACAGCCATTCTCGCGGTATTCGGAGCTATGAGAGTGACCTAGAATCGCGATATCAGCACAAAGTCTGACGCTTCTGGCAGTGCTTATTACCTTTTTCCACTCGATCATACAAGCCAAGAAGTCCATTGCCCTTTTGCTGACTCTCCCCCACACCAACAGACTTGCGAGATCCAGTTCCAGAACAAGTTGTTCCATCGACTCAGCTGGAAGTCTCGATAATGATCCTAGATCAGGTGCGGTAGCGTAGTCTAGTTCGAGAGCACGACGACTGTTATCGAGAGGGCAATGTCGGGCGAGATTGTCGTGTTCAATCACGCTGCAGAAGGTGGCTTTCTCATAAGGAGTGAGGGTTATGGTGTTGTAGGCCGACATAACAGTGTATCCGGAGAAGCTGTTGATCTCAGGAGGAGAGTTTTCTGGAAAGAAGACGGTAACCTATTACGCTGGAGGGATTGAATAAAGCGAGCACGAGGCTTAGGCTCCCCAAGCACATCGCTAGTGAAATGCGCTTGCCAATTGACAGTGAACGAAACCAGGACAGTGAAGACTCATACGGACGTCAGATCAGATCAGGTAGATAACAGATAGTTGGAAACATTGTTCTTCTTGTGGAGGATTGCATTTCTGGGGTCGTTGGCCTGCGAAACGCCATTTAGCTATCTGCCTCAAGCAAAACTCGAGGCAACTGATATTTCATAAAACGACTGGTAGAAAGAGTGAAGGCTCCATCCAGAACTAGGATTGCGCAGTTTCAGCAGCTAGATGGACTCTAGTGGATTGTGGTAGCAAAAAAAAAGGGGTGATTATAGAGATATCGCAGGGCCTTCACCCTCAACACCTGTACAACCATCCAGCAAAAACGAACGGACGTACAAGCCCGACGTGGGGGTCGAACCCACAACCTTGAGATGTACTGAGTAATCGTGTCTGTTAGACCGTGAAAGACTAAGAGTCTCACGCTCTACCGATTGAGCTAGCCGGGCTATTGCTGTTGTTCGATGAAAGATTGAGATCTAATTACATATATATATCTAATTGTTGCGTATAGCGGAGAAATTGAGCACGAAAAGGTGAAACCTACATGGCCTGGATAATCGTTGGTTTGGTGGGGGTGAATTCGGCGGGACAGTCGAAAATTTCATTAGTGCAACACCAAAAACCACCCGCATGCTCGCTAAAGCACAACCGCAATACGTGTTTATTGGCCATCACTATATCGGCCACATAGTCACAAGATAGTCGTGGTATGAATGAGAGACTTGCTGCAATCAGGGTGTGCTGCGACAGTGATGTATATCAAGATCGTTCACCTATCTTCCAGTCCACATATCACAAAAGCACTACCAGAGCAGCATAATCAACTAACTGCATGGTCGTTGGATCGATGCGTATCATTCTTAAACTGCGCAAACGTGGTGCTATTTTAAGCATGACGACTCCGCCTTCAGTGCGACGTTACCTAGGTACGAGGCCACAGCCTCAGAACTCGCAACGCGAGCAGCTAGTCAAAGTAATCTCTTTGGACACCATCGCCGACAAGTTAGGGGCGAAGGAATGTCGAAACGATGCAACGATATCGATGCTCTAGCCACTGTGCAGGCCGTATAACACAGCATCCTGCAAAATGATACAAAATACACGATCCAATCGCATAGTATTGATTGGGTCATCTCTCTTCCATGCTGTCAAGCAAGACGCCGCCGCAGCACGAACCGGGCTGAGGGAAATTGTAGTTTGCCCGCCTCACAAGCTGTGTTGGTACTTGGCGTGTTCTAACCAAATGCAATGGGCGTTCGTTCCAACGCAACGGCAGCAATGTTAGCTATCGAATGATAGACAAGACGTTGTATTCATGTTCCTGTCAAGAAGGGTTTACTCGGAAGCAAAAGCATCCCGAAGGTTAGTATCAGGGTGCGGACTTGGCGCAACGTCAGGGTCTCCACCAAATCTCTCCCCACAGCGTGGCGCCGCGTAATGGCACTGCAAGTTGGGTAGTTTGCAGCATCGCGCGTCAATGTCAGCTTGGTGCAATTTGAGACGTGCGGCCAAGGTGAATTGATCTTATTCGTCGACATAACGAGGCCCCAGGGGCGCGGTTGCAGCAGAAGGCCTAGGGTAGTGGTAGGCACTGCCTCAGCACTCTGGTCCGTGCCTACATCTTTCGACGACCGGCAGTCAGCGAAACCTTGCAACAGGATCCGCAAACATTCCCGGCGCTGGTGGAAGTTGACCTTCGCTTTCTTCACGATACAAACGCGATCACGACACATTGCGCGCATTCGGTATAAACCCAACTCGGAGACGCCCGCCAAGCTGTGTTACTATAACCAGGGTGGCTTACGACGAAGCTCCGCAAGACCTCCGTATCCGTCCGCGACGCGACAACACATTGCAGAAACGACGACACACCGGAAGCTATCACATGAAGTGGTAGACAAACCGCCCTCTTCGGAGAAAGACGCCCATCGCAACATTCGGCCGCTATGGCCAGCAGGCCGCCCGGCGGACCGTCTCATAGCGAGAACCTGATCGACTTCGACGACCATCAACCCACATATTACTCGGGTGCCCCGCCACCCGCCAATGACCATGACCTACTCCAGCGGTACGACATAGACAGCTCCGATGCAGCGCCGCAAGGTCGGCCCTCGGTTTCGTACGATGACTTTGTCGGGGGTGGGAGGGCGACGGCAGGCCTGCCGGGCGGGCCTGGCGCACCCACGGGTGACTCGCCCTATCTGGGAGGAGCAAACAACAGCAGAGCCTACTCGCAAACCTCGGACCTGCACAACTACCAGCGATACTCGGATGCAGACATACCGGCAGACGACGATGCTTCAGCACAGGGCTACTACGCCGCGGGAGGAGCGTACGACCAGCCTTCACCAGGCATACAGCGCGGGGCATCCAAAAAGGCGCACAACAGGAATAGTATCCTGAGTCTTGGAGGTGGCCTGACTGGAAAAGTCAAGAACATGTTCGGGAAGGGCAACGAGTATTCCGAAATGGATCTGCCATTGACCGAGAACGCAGCACACCAACGGCAGCCCAGCGCGAATACGACCGCAAGCGCACGCGACGATGGCCAGTCCTCCAAAACGAAAAAGGGCATGGGTTCATTCAAGTTTGGCTTCGGCAGGGGCGCGCCAGATCCCTCAACGTTGGGGCCAAGAATCATCCACCTGAACAACCCGCCCGCGAATGCCGCCAACAAATACGTTGACAACCACATCTCAACCTCGAAATACAACATCGCCACCTTCCTTCCCAAGTTCCTCTACGAACAGTTCTCCAAATACGCCAATCTCTTCTTCTTGTTCACGGCCATTCTACAACAGATCCCCGGTATCTCCCCCACCTCGCGATACACTACCATTGTACCGCTTGGTATAGTCTTGCTGGTCTCGGCCGTCAAGGAGTACATTGAGGACTACCGACGGAAACAATCTGACTCTGACCTCAACAACTCAAAAGCCCAGGTTCTCAAAGGCTCTACCTTTGCAGATACAAAATGGGTTAATGTGGCAGTTGGCGACATCGTACGCGTTGAATCCGAACAATCCTTCCCCACCGATTTGGTCCTGCTTGCTTCGTCCGAGCCCGAGGGTTTATGCTACATTGAGACGGCCAACTTGGACGGAGAGACAAATCTGAAGATCAAGCAAGCGATACCTGAGACGGCTGACTTTGTCAGTCCTGCTGAGCTGGCACGACTAGGAGGCCGTATACGGTCAGAACAGCCTAACAGCAGTCTATACACCTATGAAGCAACTTTGACCATGGCAGCTGGTGGTGGAGAAAGGGAACTACCACTAGCACCCGATCAGCTGCTGTTGCGTGGAGCGACACTGCGAAACACACCTTGGATACACGGTGTCGTCGTATTTACTGGACACGAAACGAAGCTGATGAGAAATGCCACGGCTACGCCTATCAAGACTACTGCAGTGGAGAGATTGGTCAACAAGCAGATTCTCATGCTTGTAGTCATTCTCATAGCGCTAAGCATCATCAGCTCTATAGGTGATGTGATTATACAGTCCAAGGAGAGAGACAGCCTCGAGTATCTCAGACTTGATGCTTTCAACGGCGCCAAACAATTCTTCCGCGACCTCCTAACATATTGGGTACTATACTCCAACTTGGTTCCCATCTCGCTTTTCGTGACGATTGAAATCGTCAAATACTACACTGGTAGTCTCATCGACTCTGATCTCGATATTTACTATGAACCGACAGACACACCGGCAAAATGCCGAACTTCGTCTTTGGTCGAGGAACTAGGTCAGATTGAATACATCTTCTCGGACAAAACAGGTACTCTGACATGCAACATGATGGAGTTCAAGCAGTCTACGATTGCCGGCATTCAATATGCCGATGAGGTCCCCGAGGACAGACGTGCGACCTTTGAAGACGGTGTTGAGGTCGGAATCCATGACTTCAAGCAACTTGAGCACAATCGCAAAACGCACCACAACAAGTACATTATTGACCAGTTCCTTACTCTACTCGCAACTTGCCATACAGTCATCCCCGAAAGAAAGGGCGAAAAGGCCGCCATCAAGTACCAAGCTGCATCGCCCGATGAGGGCGCCTTGGTGGAAGGCGCAGTGACTCTTGGCTACAAGTTCGTTGCGAGGAAGCCACGCGCGGTGATTATCGAAGTCGATGGTCGCGAGCTTGAATATGAACTCCTAGCCGTTTGCGAATTCAATTCCACCAGGAAAAGGATGTCTACGATTTTCCGTACTCCTGAGGGCAAGATTGTCTGTTACACCAAGGGAGCCGACACCGTCATATTGGAGAGGCTTGGCAAAGACAACCCTCATGTGGAAACGACGTTGACGCATCTTGAAGAGTACGCTTCCGAGGGACTGCGCACGTTGTGTCTTGCGATGCGAGAGATCTCAGAGAGCGAGTTCCAGCAATGGTGGTCGGTCTTCAATACTGCACAAACAACTGTTAGCGGTAATCGTGCCGAAGAGTTAGACAAGGCTGCTGAGCTCATTGAGCATGACATGACTCTGCTTGGAGCGACTGCTATCGAAGACAAACTGCAAGAGGGTGTACCAGACACTATCGCTACCCTGCAATCCGCCGGTATCAAGGTCTGGGTCCTCACTGGAGATCGCCAAGAAACTGCCATCAACATTGGCATGAGTTGCAAGTTGATCAGCGAGGACATGAGTCTACTCATTGTTAACGAAGAAAACAAGGAAGATACGCGAGACAACATTCGCAAAAAGTACCAAGCAGTTACTAGTCAGAGCCAAGGTGGAGCTGAGATGGATGTTCTCGCTCTAGTTATCGACGGCAAGTCGCTTACCTATGCCCTTGAGCGTGACCTTGAGAAGGAGTTCTTGGACCTGGCTGTCAGGTGCAAGGCTGTCATCTGTTGCCGTGTCTCCCCTCTACAAAAAGCCCTTGTCGTCAAGCTTGTCAAACGCCACCTCAAGGCTATCCTTTTGGCTATCGGTGACGGCGCAAACGATGTCTCCATGATTCAGGCCGCTCACGTTGGTGTTGGTATCAGTGGTGTTGAGGGGTTGCAGGCAGCACGTAGCGCAGATATCGCGATTGGCCAATTCCGCTATTTGCGCAAACTTCTCCTTGTCCACGGCGCCTGGAGTTATCAGCGTGTCAGCAAGGTTATCTTGTACTCTTTCTACAAGAACATTGCCATGTTCATGACACAGTTCTGGTACTCTTTCCAGAATGGGTTCTCGGGTCAGATTATCTATGAGTCGTGGACGCTGACCTTCTACAACGTGTTCTTCACAGCGGCGCCGCCTTTCGTCCTGGGTATTTTCGATCAGTTCGTAAGCGCGAGGCTTTTGGACAGGTATCCGCAGCTCTACCGCCTCAGTCAGTCCGGTGTCTTCTTCCGTATGCACTCTTTCTGGTCTTGGGTTGGAAATGGCTTCTACCACTCGCTGATTTTGTATTTCGGTGCCCAAGCATTTATTCTCTGGGACTGGCCACAGTGGGATGGCCGAAATGCAGGTCATTGGGTTTGGGGAACCGCCGCTTACACTGCCAATCTGGCGACCGTCCTTCTCAAAGCCTCCCTCATCACCAACATCTGGACAAAGTATACCGTGCTAGCTATTCCGGGCTCCATGCTGCTTTGGTTCATCTTGATGCCCATCTACGCCGTCGTAGCCCCCAAGATCAACATATCCAACGAATATGTTGGTGTAATCGAGCGCCTCTTTCCTGACCCACGCTTCTGGGCAATGGTATTGGTACTGCCACCACTCTGTCTCATCAGAGACTTTGCGTGGAAGTACGCGAAGAGAATGTACTTTCCGCAGAGCTACCATCACGTTCAAGAGATTCAGAAGTATAACATACAAGATTACAGGCCACGGTATGTTTTCCCCAATTTTTATATTTGCTCGCCACGATTCACTGACTTTGCAACAGTATGGAGCAATTCCAAAAAGCCATCCGAAAAGTCCGACAAGTGCAGCGTATGCGCAAACAGCGTGGGTATGCGTTTTCACAAACAGACGAATCACAAGCTCGGGTGCTACAAGCCTATGATACCACACAGCAAAGAGGGCGGTTCGGAGAGATGGCGAGTTCGCGGAAATAACCCTAGGCATTTGGACCTGATAAGGGGAACGCATTTTACTCATCGGAATTTGTTCGGCGTATGGAAAGTAGGCGGTATGATGTTCTTGTACGACTGCGCTCCCAGTAGGTATGATGTCTGTGATGTGAATAGTGCAGGTGTTATTGATATTAGCGTCAATCAACGAGGACTTCTAGTTGTACATTTCTAAAGGCCCCTTCTGTGTTCATTACTTCCCCTGCGCTTACAAATTGCGTTCAACATTGTGTTGTGTCTCCAGTGCGGAGCTATCTCCACCCAAAATGTCTTTCGCACTGATCGAAGCTTCCTGTCGCAAACATAAAGAGTAGCTTCACGTGCCTCTAATATTTTCATGCAACGTCAGAAACCCCACGCCGGCTCATCGCTTATCCAATGTAATGGACGAACGGTAAATCACGACTATGGCGCGTACTAATTATCCGGTGCCTTGAGACTAAAAGCTCTTTACCCGTCCACCGCGTGGTGGCAGAGCCAAAATGTGGGTACGGAGGGGCACCTGTTACCCCACTATCGTCACTACTGCGGTTGTGAGCGCTCTTTTGCCAGCAACACAGCACAGACATGCGGTTTCACCACGAAGAAGTTTCTTGTTGATACTGTTGAGACCACCCGCTATTTATCCATTTATCGACAGTCGCCGGGCAAGAGGAAGAGGAAGTGGCGGTGCAATTCCAGCTTCCAATCGACATCAAACACCAAGGCCGACCAATATGGTCAGCATCCGCCACAAGCATGCGGCGTAACAAGGATAAAAGCCAGGCGGAACCATCGCCTATCAGGGTAAAGAGGCAAACTGATCATACTAACCCAGTCGTCCGGTTGAAGACGCAGGGTCATATGTTCATGTTAGCCTCTAACACGGCGTATATAGACGGTAGGCTGTTGTACCTGGCGCCAAATTCTCTTATTCCGTCTGCAAAATACACGTATATATTCTGGGGACATGATTGCTGGGCGCTTCCATTGCCGTGCTAGCAGTATTAATACCCTGCGTGCCGCCTGTTCTTCTGCTGTTCCGACTTCCAGACCTCTTGCATCATCTTTTCTACATTCTTCAAGACCTTGCATTGAACGACGAACGCCAACATTATTACAGCGGAATAGTTTTGCCAATCGCAACTTCTTCGCTACCATGGCTATCAACACTCCCTACGTTACGCTGAACGATGGCAACAAGATGCCTCAGGTTGGCTTTGGACTGTGGAAGGTCGACAATGCTACATGTGCGGACACTGTCTACAACGCCATCAAGGCTGGATACAGATTGTTCGACGGTGCTTGTGGTAAGTAAATCTCGAGTCTCCATCCCCAAACCCACCATTAGCGGATGTGGGGAGATCGGTCTCTGTTACTACGAGACGCTCCATCGGCCCGTAAACCGTGTAGTACAAAGATCTACCGGCAATCTTTGACGGGCTCATGACCCCGATTTACCCGTGGTTTCTGCCTCCTTGCCTTGCTTCGGAATGCTAGCGTCCTTCTTCGGAACGAAAGCGCGCGTGATCATGGCTGACACCAAATTCCACAGACTACGGCAACGAAGTTGAGTGCGGTCAAGGTGTAGCTCGCGCTATCAAGGAAGGCCTCGTAAAGCGCGAAGATCTCTTCATCGTCAGCAAGCTCTGGCAAACTTTCCACGAGCGTGAGCAAGTCGAGCCCATCTGCCGCAAGCAATTGGCCGACTGGGGTATTGACTACTTCGACCTTTACGTTATCCACTTCCCCGTCGCCCTCAAGTATGTCGACCCCAAGGAGCGCTACCCACCTGGCTGGTTCGTCGACGGCAAGAGCAAGATCGAGCACAGCAATGCCAGCCTACAAAGCACATGGGAAGCATTTGAGGAGCTCAAGAACAAGGGCCTGGCCAAGAGCATCGGTGTGAGCAACTACTCAGGAGCGCTGCTTTTGGACATGTTCACCTACGCAAAGACCAAGCCCGCCACTCTCCAGATCGAACACCACCCCTACTACGTTCAGCCCTACCTGATTGAGCTGGCTAAGCAGCACGACATCAAGGTCACCGCATACTCATCTTTCGGGCCTCAGAGCTTCATCGAGTGCGACATGAAGATTGCGGCTGACACACCCCTCCTGTTCGACCACCCGGTCATCAAGAAGATCTCCGAGGCACACGGCAAGACCCCCGCACAGGTCCTGCTCCGCTGGTCGACACAGCGTGGTCTTAGTGTTATCCCCAAGTCCAACTCGGCGAACCGTCTGCAGCAGAACTTGGATGTGACGAGCTTCGATCTCAAGGACAGCGAGATTGAGGAGATTTCGGGCTTGGACAAGAACTTGAAGTTCAACGCTCCTACCAACGTAAGTAAAAACCTGTGTCCGTGTGGAGAAGGATGAGTGCTAATGTCGACGTGCAGTACGGTATTCCTTGCTACGTCTTCGCATAGACGGTGTCTGTGAGAGACGAGGAACGACTGAAAACGACGACATGAATAGATAAAGGCACGGCGTTTTGCGCTGATAGCTAAACGACAATAAAAAAACAAAAAAGTTCAGCTCTTATCGCTTGCCATTGCGTGGTATATGTATTCGTTTTGGCGGTTGTTGAACACCATGTCGGGCCTTTAGCCAACGATGTCGGTACGATGAGCCAGCTGCCCTCACAGTTTTGTCTTTCGCGCATCACGGAAGCGCGCCATTACATGCTTTCGTCTGCGTCGATTCAAGGAACTCTTACTCGTGGGCGGGCAGTGACATTCGCATTTAGCACGTCAAATTATTGTCATAGCTGTCAACTAAGCTTAGGGCATATGCGACTAACGCATCCACTCGACGGTGACGGGGAAAGTCCAGATGCTCTACTCGCTTTGTGCATTTATCCTGATCTCTTGTACAGTTCATATGCGTGAAACAGCCCATGGTCCGCAAGCTGGAATCTTCTGTATCGACGACCAGGGTGCTCGTTCGCAGCGCGACGTGATTCGCCACGGAATAAGGAAGTGCGCACATCCGGCTATCTACCGTCAGCTGCGGATGCACATTTCAACAATGCCATGGGCAAAAGCCCATCAAATGCACTACGACTGCACTGCCGACAGCCGTACAAGTGCGGCTTGACATGTCCAAAAGACCGAGATAACGTTTGTACAAAGGCCATGGAATGACGCGCTTGTGATCTAGGTCTTGCCGTTTCTGCTTCTCTCTTGTTTCCGCTAAGCTCCGGAAGATGCTCCACTGGAACAGCCGCATGCCGCATGATCCGCATTGGCATGGCAAGGGCTAGACTGCTTGTGTGCTGCATGTACAACTAGTGCTAGATCCCGATGATAACAGGCACACACACACACACGCACACGAATAATTGCAACGCGTCTTCAGGATGACTTGAGGAAACCGCATCAAAGTCACGTCGAGGCCCGAAGCCCTCCGTTTCAAGTAAAAACAGTGTGCACTGCGTGGTCTGTGTCTTCTGATGATCAAATCGATCACAGACGTGACATCACAACACGATCTCTTGGTGCATCCGCGGATCCCGGAGCTAGTACTAAAAACACTGCTAAACTCTGAACAACCAACGCGATTAACAATCCGTCTTCGGCGAATCCAGGCAACTGACCTCACTCATCACCTTACTACTCACGCGTCGTAGCTTTTTGCTCACAAAACCTTCCTCTTTACTCTGCTAGCTAGCTGCTACGGCTCTATACATACAAGAATAAGCGTGCCGGCCTGCTGCTTCTCCTCTCTGTCTCCTACCCGCTGTCTTGGTCCCGACTGCATATTGATACCCCCGGAACCTAACCTGACGTACTTGACCTGATCTGCTTTTTACACGGCCGTTTCCGCTTCACACTGTACCGCATCGCTTCGCATTGTTACTTTGAGTCTCCAGCAAGCGCATTTACATTTACCTTGAATCTTGATTACTGAATCCGGTGGGAAGACATGGCGTTGTCGACAGAGCAGAACCAGATGAGGTATGTCGCGCTTGCCCAAGGTTTGCGACACGCGACGGGTACTGACATGGTCTCCAGATTCTTAGCCATCGTGCTCCCTTCCCTCACTCTCTGCACGCATACATTACTCGCGCTGTCCTTCTTACTACCCGGCTCCGACCTCGACCGCGCATCTTTCTCCATCTCATACAATGTACTTGCCGGCAGCGCAAGCATATTGGGCCTCCTAGGCGCCGTAAGGGTAAGCCAAGCTCTTCCCCACGACCTGTGCGACTGTTTGCTAGCTGTCTACTTGGCTGTGTCCAGCCGGCTTCGCTCGGAGTCGCAGTCTCAAGTCCATTCGTCACATGAATCCGCTAACACCCGATGTTGCAGTTATTACCAAGCCTCGTGTCAGCTTACACAATCATCCACGCGACCACGTTGTCCTTTGTAACCATCGCTCTCGTAAACCTGGTTCTTCCCTTCGACTTCCGGTTGCTAAACCCGGTAATTCCGAGCTACGCTGTCGACGGATCGTCGATATGTCGCGACATTGATGCCGGTTTTGGATGGGACGATGAGTGGTTGGAAAAGTGCTCGACAACGTTTGCTGTTGTTAAGTTTGGGGGCGCCTGCGTGGGGTTGGTTTTGATGATCGCCCAATGGTGGGCTTTGTTCAGCGTGCGGAGATGGGGACAAGAGTTGGGATGCCAATGGGAGACTAAAGAGATGGATGTGGAGAAAGGTGGCCTTGTACAAGAGGAGGATGACATGATCTATGACGAAAAGACTGGATTCTAAATGATATAACGAATTAAATATTACAAACAAAACTAGGGAGACCGGCTCTTGTTAGAAGTGAAGCACACAAGAACGAAGAAAAGCTGACTGGAGCTCGATGCCAAACGCACCCATCCATCGGTTAGGCTGACTCAAATCGAACAGGCAAGTCAACAAATCGTTTCTCGTTTGCGTCCCAAAGTTCTTCCCGAACCCAAAGTTGATTCTCCCCTCTAACGCGTGAGCTGGGAGCGTTTCTCCAGAAGACTGGGTTTCGACATTTTTGACCATCGTTGATATGTCGAATGTAGACTGTTACTTCCCAGAAAGAACAGCTGTCACACTTGCATTCGCACTTGTCCCACCCCTGGATATCTCCACAGTGCATGCACATTTTGTCTGCGTGGCTGACCCATCCATTTTTGTTCCCGGCCTCGTGACTGACAATTCTCATAAACCTTCCAACATGCCAGAAGCAGACTCGTGGTGGTAATTTGATGATGTCGTGGGGGACGTTGGTATGCTCCATGGGCGCGCAAGCCGGACTGTTCGATGACTTGAACTGGCTGATGGGATACTCAGCGTTACACACGATGCAATGTCGATGACTGAGTTTAGATGACGATGGGGTCAAATAAACCTGGATAGCGCGCTGGGCACACCTTGACCAAGGAACCTGCCAACATCTCTGATCGAGAGGCAGGATATCGTTGAATCGTCGTTGAGTCAATTTGAGGGCCAGTATGGCGTCGAGCGCAAGGCGGTCGGTGATCTCGAGGATAAGTTCAGTCGGCAGGCTCCCAAGACATGCGATATTTAGAGCCATGGCAGCTTGAGATTTTGTCACAGGTGTCTGTTGATACACTGTAGGTTTTCGCATCTGCATTCTGCTGGTAGAAAAGAAGCGTAAGAAGAGGTTGATGTAATACACTCGCGCACATGGCGAGATCCATTTGCGTAGCCATATTGATGACATTCACTCGGTCTTGTCAGCGTTGTGGGAATTCACGTCCTACCGTGAAAGAAAACAGCGTTCGTCCATCAGGCCTGCGGAATCGGTGCTAATAGGCATCCATAATCCCGCCTCCTTTCGAAGGAGCGTGTCTCATACTTTATGCGTGAGAGGCTCCTTGCACCCCGTCATGCGTGATGGGCCTGTCGGGCGTATTTGTTGGAATGTAGAATAGGTGGTCATGTCGACAGTGTGGCTGATGTCGTAAGTGATACCAACACCCGTGGTTTGTGGCGCGTGATGCTATGGAAGCAAAAGAGGAAAGAGCTTTCGACGCGAACGGTGTGATGACAATGTCATGGAGACGGAAATGGAAAGCAAAGAAACGACTGGGCAGACGGAGAAGTGAGAACACCGTGACCTCAGCACGGATGACATATGCCAGGCTTACTTTTGAAGGCGATGGCGCAACGGCGGGACGTAGGCCAAGTTGGCGAACTACAAAAAGCTGGGGTAGAGGCGGGAGCGCATGTTTAGCCGAATGGGTCGTGCCCCTGTCTGGGTTCGTTTGCTCTCCGCACGAGCCATGGTGATATTGCTTACGCCGTGAGGTGTCTCAAAAAAGATGATGCCGTCGTTGTATAATGACTGTCTTGTCTAGCGACCGGCAACGCACTCCGAACCCCCACATCTTGCAAGACTGACGTCGCGTATCAGCATGCGAAGCTCGGCGTGCAGGGCGTTACTATCTCAATATCGTTAAACCTCATCTGGAAACAAAGCCGGCACCGAAGCTGGCCATGTCGGTACCCTCTGCGCAAGATACACAGTAGACGCAGGCGACAACCACACCGATGGTATTATCTCTCTCGGTCCATGTGCATGTGCTACGACGGAGAAGCAAGCCACATGTCAATATTTTCACAAATGCCTGGCTTTGGTGGGAGCTTATTGGAAGCCAGGCCGCAATGGTCGTTGGATGCCCCGCATTAGAGCCCAAGCGCTCCCACATATCTTGTCATGGTGTAGTGTAAGTGATCATGCTGGCAATGCGGTGTGGCATGCGTCGGTTTGGCATCGCTACCGTCCCGGGCGCGTTGGCGGGGCACTGCGAACGTTGAGTTCGCAGGTGATGGCGACGACGCAGTGTCTAACAGCATGACAGACATGATGCAGACCCTGAGTCGGGAGAATGTCAGGGTCAAAACAGAGTCAAACAGGGAGGGTCTGGGAAAACCACGTGTAAAGGAGGCGCGCGGGGCTTTCTCATGAATAGCCGACGACAGACCATGGTGGTGAGAGCCCGAACCGTTGTTCGCTAAACGCGCCCACTGCTCTCCCACTGCATATCCCGCAGTACTCGACTTGGATATGCAGCTGCCCCTCTCGGACGTCATCCGCATGCTCTTCCACTTGGCCGACTGCTGGTAGAGTCGCAGAGCCAGGCCTCGAGAGACAGTAAGAGATCCCCCAAGGCAAGGCTGCGGCGCGTCTGTCGCGATACGAAGAGTAAGCGGTTGGTTGCGGACGGGATCGAATGGGATATCAGACTAATTGCATGCAGCTGGTGAGGCCCGTGTCTGAGAAGCGGAGATGAATTAAGTGGATAGGTCGTTGCTCGGCCTGCTTAGCGCAACGAATCCAGCATCCCCTTTCGACATAATCCTCAGCAGTCCCGCGATATCTCCCGAAGTGCCTCCCTGACCCCTACCCGCTCAGTTGTGTGCTTTTCTCGGTGACTTCACTTGCTGTCTGCTAAGTGAACAGCTGTCGCTCCTTTTTCGCGGTGAAAGGTGAGTACACGGTTCGCTTTTCTCGGTACGCGGCACGACCCTGTTCTCCAAAACATCTCCGCTCTCCACCAAAATTTTCCGCTGCCCGCCTCGACCTCATTTCCCGCCCCCATATCGCCAACACTTGCCTGCGTCCGACCGCCGACAATCGCTCGAACCTCTTGTGCCGATTGATGCTTGCACTTGTTGACAAGGAGTAGCCGTACTAATCAATTGCTCCCAGATTCAGTTTCTAGTATCACCCACCCACCAACCCTTTGGCGTTGCGCGACTACCCCGACTCCGAATAACCCACCCGACTTCTTCCTACCCAACATGTCCTACTACAACGACGCATCGTGGAACACGCCTGCTCCCGGCCGGCAGTCATCGTGGGAGCAACCCCAACCACCCTCGCGATCAGGTACCGGCCAAATGGGATTCAACGGTGCAGGTGCAGCGATTCACATGGATATAGGCACAAGCTCCACGGTCAACAGCGAGGTCGCCAATGCCTTTGCCTCGCAGTTTGAGGGTACGTTGCTTCTTATAGTGGGGGCTGCCAGTGCCAATGCGACGATACGTGGCAGTGACAGGCCCCATGGTAACCATAGACGAGCCCCGTAGCCGAGTGCTAACAACAACACCACAGAGGTCGACCGCGCCATCGAGAACCTTGCCAAGAGCGGCAAGCCCTTCGGTCCCGGCTTCCCTCCTACGCCCATGGGTGCCAACCGCCGCGAGTCCATGCCCATGATGGGAGGTGGCCCCCGCCCATACCCCGACTTCGGTATGCAGTCTTGCTCATAATCGTCCCCGCATGACTGACATGTGATACAGAGCAACAGCGCATGGGCGGCGCCCAGCGCCACCACTCGGTCAGCGAGTACGACGGCTCCCGCTCCCACTCGGCGTCCAACGTCCAGGGCTTCTACCAGAATCAGCGCTATGCGCCGCGACCCAACGATGCAGACCAGATGGCACAGGCGAAGCGACGGATGGCGGCTCAGCGTGAGCGTGAGCTGCGCAACTATCACCAGGAGCAGCAATACCACAGAAGTAAGGACTCGGAATCTGGGCAACAATAGAAGCAGGACAGTTGGTTGACTAGGGTAATACAGACGTTTCAGGCTCAGCCTCCAAGTCCGACCGCTCCATGAGCCCCAATGCCATGAATGAAGAGGAGCGCCGCGAACTCATCGCCCGCCAGCACCGTGCTTTGTATGGCGAGACCTCCACCCTGTACAACAGCAACCCGACCTCGAGCCAGGATGTTCGTGTTCAGACCTCGCAAGCTGGTCGGGGTCCGTCTCCCCTCGCCTTTGATCCCTTCGGCATGCAGGCCCAGAACGTTTCCGGTGAGGGTTCCGTCCAGATGCCTCCCCGCGACAAGGACGTTGCTGGTAATGCTCAAGATGCGCGTGCCAACAGCACCTCGTCACCTTCTGGTAGCCAGAACCCAGCATTCAACCTCTTCGATGCTCAGCAGGCGAACCGTACCTCCAACTCGTCGCCCGGAGGCTCTCCTCCTGTGCCTGGTCAGAAGTCCAACGGCTCTGGCGTTGCCCCCATTGGCACTCGTCCTCAGAACCAGAACCTGCAGCAACCAGGTGGCGCTATGGGCAAGCGCGCGAACTCACCTCTGCCGTCGCCTCTCGGCTACAACTCGTACAACGCGAGCGAGCAGAACAACATGTCTACGACATCTGCGTCTATGAACCCTTCGTCTACTGTCACTGACAAGGGCGTTGGTATTTGGAACAACGGACCCTGGAGCAACACGCCCACACAGGGAGTGCAGGCGTCTGTTTGGGGTTAGAAAACGGAGTTTTGATTTGGGAGATATGATGCACATCCGGAGTTACTGCATTTCAGGTGTCTCGGGCATTCTGTGTCGGTCTTTCACACACACAACCATGGGTGGACCCGGTCAATTGGTGGTTGGCGAATATTTTCTGTGGGTTTGGCGGTGCTGTTGGGCATACCCGTCTACATTCCACATCTCTGGGTCTGCTGAAGATAATATACCTTTTCACGGGCGGTTACACGGGGTTTTGCTAGGCAGGTTTAGGGTCAACATGGGTTTACGGGGCTTGCGGGAGTTTGCTTAGGGATGACTTGCTATTACCGGTTGCTAGCTTTTCGGGTCTGGCTGAGGGCATCTGCATCATCAGAGGATAGGCTTGGTCCTACACGGATGATTCTGGGACGCTATTTGGCCTGGTACATCTAACGGTCTAATGGGAAAAGTGGTTTGGGATCAGAACGCCTTGTAGTGAATATGCGCACGCAACACTCTCAAGTGGACTTTCACCATTTGGCATAGTGATTATCTTCCTGCCTATTCGGGGAAATTGCAACCGTGGTGAGTGAACTAACACGTGACCCTTGCTAGCGGCCTTGTAAGCGAAGTTGTCGAGGGTCAGGGTTAGCGCGGCGCGGCAACCCCAGCTCCAGAATCGTGGCCTTTGAGGTTCGCCGAGCGACTATCACCAGCTGCTTCCACGACATCTCCCATCACAACCCACTCCGTCTATTCTCCACCGGTCACCGTCAACAACTCTCACCATGGTTAGTACCGCCCTTTTCGATAACGGAGGAAGCCATTGGACGCATGAGGACACCTGGCTCGCGACACGAAGCATGCGACAGGAGAGCAGCAGTACGAGCACTTGCCGGCATAATTGTTGACATAACTTGACGCCCTGCTACTCCTCGAGTTGTGTATCTTTCCCTCGCCCCGCAGGGTTTCGTCGATGCGTCCAACAAGTTCCGTGCCATAGGCTGCATAGGCTGGCTGAACATGAATACCGAACATCATCGCTAACATGGCCAACAGTCTGCCCCACGCGCTACCTCTCCCTCCAACACGGCCTCTTCAGGCTCGACAACCGCGCGTCCTGCGTCGCCAAAGCCCCCGGGTGGCCCTGCGACTGTTATGCGAAGGAAAGCTGCCGCTGACCGCGCCGAGAAGACCGCAAACCTGCGTCCAAGCAGCACAAGGGCGGCCGGTGCCGGTGGTAGCTCAAGCACTATGCTGAGTAAGTGTGCCCCGAGGTGGACAGATCACGAGAAGAGATGGAAGCTACAAAGAGCGAGCTGTTTTGAGGATGACAGTAGAGGATATGACACAATACGATTAGCAGAGATGACATTGGAGGACTTGGCTAACGTTTGCTTGTAGGGCTATACACTGATGAGTCTCCCGGTCTGAAGGTCGACCCCGTTGTGGTCATGACCCTGTCCGTTGTCTTCATCTTCAGTGTCGTCGCTCTGCACGGTATGAACATCCAATCCTCGCTGACCAGTATCATACTAACTCTCACTAGTCATCGCCAAGGTCATGCGCCGATTCTCCGCATAGACGCATCGCTAGATGAACCTTTTCACAATATTTGACCGATTCCCCCACGTTGAGGTTGGCCCTCTGTTGCGGCGACCACAACATTTCTCTACACCTCGATTTGCGATTACCCGTGTTCTTTTCCTTAGCAACTGTTCCCGGCCATGGGCACAAGTATAGAGAGCATGGAACGAACCGGAAAAGCTATTTACCAGGATATTCACCTTGACTGTTGACCCGGGCGGGACAATGGGAAGCTCGTATGGTCAGGGACTGCTAGTTTTGCTTGCTGTATTATAGGTTCGCATCGGAATGAGGAGTTTTGACAACCCGTGTTTGTAACAACCTTTGCCGTACTACCGTGCAATGATGGAACCCGAAAATGACTGAGGCTCTAGCACATGACAGCAGGACAACAAACAGATATGATATCCCTGTCTTTACCCCTTCCTTTGTCACAGCAGAAGCAGATTCCAGGAACATGACTCTTCTCGCTGACCACAAATGCCTTGTTGAAAGGCTCTTGATTTGTAGATATCTATCGTCATGAGTTCGTCTATATAAAGTATCCTCCGTTTGTTGCTGGATCTCGACTAAAATAACGCAAAGTACAGAGGGGTATTCTAACTCAGTTTAACGCAACCAAAGTCCGCATAAGATAGCGAGACTCAGATAAGACGACTAACACGATCAACCTCGATCTTAAACTCCTTCTTTTCCCCAATCACCAGCTTGGTTCCAGACTTGGGTGCACTTCTCCCGGAAGCGGTAGCTCTTTCCATCTCCTCCCTCGTAATGCTCTGGCTTCTATCTCCGACCCAGACTTCTGCTTCATGTCCACGATACATGTGCGCGGGACGAAAGTGTTCATCTGCCGTCATCAAGATGTCATTTGGCGCAGATGGAGATGCTCGAGACGACGGACTACCCGACTGCATCGGTTCGAGAGAGTTGGCGCGATCTTCGTTTCCCATGGACTGTTTACTCGTCCGCCGACTTGGCAGTGTGTCCATCAAATAGGATTCAGAGATGTTATCCGTAGATCCCCTGTGATGGTGATGCCCAAGTCCTTGTCTCCTCGGTGGTAAACCGGTACTCGCAGTCGTACTAAGTCCACTTTCCATTCTCATTCCTGACGTCCCACCACTCGAGCTATGTCCCGGTCCATAGTGCTTATACGTACTAGACACATACTCCTTGTCGAAAGGCTTGAGAAAGGGGCCCATGCCCGTAATTGTGGATGACATGATTGCGTAGCCCATTTGCCATTGCGTGGCTACGACGTAGTCAAAGGTGAAAGTGACCCCGCGCAGGCGTTGATCGAGGTAATATAGGCGTACTCCTGCAATTGCGATGACAGGTAGGCGTGCGCCGAAGGCCAATATTACGAGCAGCTTGGTGCGAAGACGCATTTGGAGCGAGTAGATTAGGTAGACTGCTGCGAGGAAGATGAAGAGTTCGGTTATGATGTCGAAGGTGCCTATACTCAGCCATTTTGGCCACTGTTTGGTCGTCAGCAAAGACGAATGATAGTTCTCGGGACTTTGTATCGCTTACCCTGTTTGTACAGTTGTCAGCATCTATGTAGGTTTGTGCAGGGTTACATGGTATGGCAACCAATATGACCGACACCAGTGCCCATACACAGGACAAGGCTACGAGTGACCATGATGCGATGCGGTGCGCTCCACCAGGCGATAGTCGTAGGTACAGGAACAGCACCGATAACTTCGAGGCGAGTATCACAAAGATATAAATGATTTGCGACGCGAAACCTTCCTGTTGCGAGTGTCAGCCGTGGTGTTCCTAGCTGTTCGGCTTTTTGCTCGGGCGGCTGCCCTGCGTAAACGCCAGAAGGATGCAAGGAGCCGATGACACCTAGGCGCGGATCTAGGGAGATCACTGAATCACTTAAACTAAACGTCACTCACATTCCCAAGCTGCTGGAGTTGCGATATCGGTACACCAGCCTGCGAGGCACCTAATCCAAGCTCTACCAGGTGGAAGATGATGCCTGATTGAACGGTGTCCAGCAGGGTTGCCGCTGAGAGCCACCAGTCTGCGCACACAAGATAAGCATATCGTCTCGACTTGTGCAGGCAGTGCAATGTAAGGAAGACTTACCATCGGATCGCCATTCTCTTGATTGCCAGCGCAACCATACTCGAATGAGAAAACAAGACCAGACAAAGGCCAAGACAGCTGCACCGGTCACAACGATCAGGCCGCGCTTGTCATCCGCTGTTATAACGTACGGCGGAGGGATCACCTCTCCTGCCATGGAGTATCAGGGAGAAGAACAATGGGCAAAAGTACAACAGAAAGGAGGCCATAAGATGTGAGCAATGTCTGACGCACAGTCGGAGGACACTTCGGGCTCTATACAGCTGAAGCCGCGTCTGACATGACCTATTTCTCCTGTGGTTGAATGCCTAACACCAATAAGAACGGGCGCGGATCTTCCTGCCCATTACCCTCCTTGCGTGCTTCCTCATTCTCATCGCTAATAGGAGGACCGATTGTAACCCATGTACACGGTTCACGACCTCGGGACGGATCTGTTGAAGAAGGCCCATGATCCTAAGCGAGGCATAACCAAGACCTCTAACGCATAATAGTCGATTGGCCTTTGCTGGCGTCAGCGCCACCGTATCGCATACGAAGGCGCGGCGTTTTGCGGAATGTCAGCCGCAACCTACAATACGCTGATAAGAGGTGGAATAGCTTGCGGATAGCTTGCGGATAGCTTGCGGATAGCTTGCGGATACCTAGCTTTGCGTTCACGGTTTACTGAACGGTTGAACAAGTAAAAATTCTCAAACTTTACCGCTCCCACGGGTTTTCCGCTCGGCTGCCACAGACGGATTTGATATTAATGTCCGTCTTAGCATGAAAACGGTTACAGAAGCAACAAATCATTCGATGATCAGCAACTCGCCAATCTGGAGTCGATCCTGTTTCATCACCACGCGAGGCGGCAGAAGGTCCAGAACGAATTCTTCCGAAGCTCTTACGTGACTTCCGCCTCTTACGGCTTGTCATCTCGGCGCCTTTTGCTTTTTACATGAGCCGCGGCAGATGTGGCTGCATGCAATCAATCCACGACTCCTGCCTCTCTAGACTAGGGTCCAGCCGCACCAAACCCCCATAAGAGGAAGCGGGCCGCATAGTGTCGCGCTAGCGGCAGGGTAGTGGAGCCTGGACAGACTCCACGCCAACCATACGACGCAGCCGGAGTGGACGCTATCAGCACCGCGACGATCTCGTTGGCTGGCATGTGCACCCGAGCACACCTGCGCCCATTGAACCCTGATTCCGCTTGACAAGAATATGCCGGGAGTACGATGGAGTCTGGGATTAGTGGTCCCACCCGTGGAAGCGGCAGACAAGGCATTTGGCACCAGCTGGGCCAGTCCATCTCCCAGCATGTGCATGCATTCGTGGCCGCGTGGGAAATCCCTTTCTTTACTTCTACCGCAGCGTTTCGCTTGTTCCATCTTTACCTGTTTCTTGGGTCCTTTTTAAGTTTATCCGTGGCGCTGCGTTCCTGCATATTCGCTTCCTTTTTGTTGTGCTTTGGGTATGGCCGCTTACGAGAGCCAACCGCTTGGGAGTATGGACAAGCAGACTACTTTGGAGTCGCGAGCGCGTGCGACGAGATCTATCGACGGAGACGAGAGCGAAGAGTACCATGATTCTCTCAGGGGTTACACCAGAGCCGATCATGCTGACATGGAGCGTATGGGCAAGGTGCAAGAGCTGAAAAGAAATTATCGACCGTTGTCAGCATTGGCCTTCACCGTTATTCTACAAGGAACATGGGAAGTTCTTTTGACGTAAGCAACCTTAATGAGACTCACAGGCAATGAGAACTGATAACGCCATAGTGCAACCTACCAAGGTCTCCAAGATGGAGGTCCAGCAGGTCTTATCTGGAGTTTCGTCTGGACCTGGTTCGGTTTCAGCACCGTCATGCTGTCACTCGCAGAGATGGCGTCGATGGCACCGACCGCAGGTGGACAGTACCACTGGGTTTCCGAATTCTCGCCTCCTAGTGTCCAGAAGCCATTCAGCTACTTCATCGGCTGGATGTCAACATTATCATGGCAGGCCGGTACTGCATCTGGACCTTTCCTTGTCGGTACCTTGATCCAATCTTCTGCCACTGTAATGTACCCAGAGTATGTGGCTACCAAGTGGCAGGGTACACTCATGGTCATCGCCGTAACCTTCTTGGTATGGGTCCTTAATATCTGGGGCGCAAAGGGCATGCCTATCTTCCAGAACATCATGTTGATCGTTCACGTTTTTGGTTTCCTGGCCATCATCATCGTCTTCTGGGTTTTGTCGCCACGGGCTACTGCTGAAGCAACCTTCACGCAGTTTTACAACGGAGGAGGCTGGAACTCGAATGGTTTGGCGCTCATGGTAGGCCAAGTGTCTGCCATCTATGCTTGCATCTGTAAGTATACCTCTCTGCCAAGAACTCTCATTGAGATTGTACTAATGAGCGATCACAGGCTCTGACTCTGCAGCCCATATGGCCGAGGAGATCAAAGATGCTGGCAAGACTGTCCCACGCGCAATGATCGGCGCTTACCTTATGAATGGCTCTCTTGGCATAATCTTCCTCATCAGCTACATGTTCATGGTTACAGATGTCGAAGCTGCGCTTGAGGGCGACTATCCCCATATGTGGGTCTTTGCCCAAGCCGTATCCTCCGGCGGTGTGGTAGCCCTCAACGCTATTCCCACAGTCCTCATCTTTGCCGGTACTGTGACCTTCAACTTGTCGACATCGCGTCAGACCTGGGCATTTGCCAGAGATAGGGGACTGCCATTCAGCGACTGGATCAGCAAGGTAAACCCCAAGTTGGAGGTTCCCGCCAACGCTGTAACCGTTACCTGTGCCATCACGGTTCTGCTCTCGCTCATCAACATCGGCTCGGATACCGCTTTCAACGCTAGTATGTTTTCCCATGATTCTACGCATCATTCCACAACGATAACTAACGCACTTTAGTCATCTCCCTTAATGTTGTCGCCCTTATGATAACCTACATGTTCTCTATTGGCGCTGTCCTCTACCGACGTATCCGCCACCCCGAACTCCTCCCCAACTGCCGCTGGTCCCTCGGAAAGTGGGGCGTCCCCGTCAACATCGGTGGTGTCCTGTACTCCACACACGCTTTCTTCTGGTGCTTCTGGCCTGATTCCACACCTACAACCCTGGAGTTTTTCAACTGGGCTTCCGTCATGTTTGTTGGCGTGGCCTTTGTAAGTTTGATCGATTATCTTGTTAGAGGACGTAAGCAATACAAGGGTCCAGTCGTCCTTGTGGATGGATACAAGGGGGAATGACAGATGCGCGGGTTTAGCGAGCGCATAGGGGAAGAGGAGGGAGAAGAGATTGACGAATTACTTGGATTCGACGCTAATAGATCTGACGGTGAAGACGAAGATTGAATATAGACTTTCTCACCTTTAACCACCTCACACTGATGCTGTTACGTGCGAAAGTAATGATGAAGAGTTGTAGTATGCCCGACAGCTCTACAGTCGCTGTATGAGCATACTCTTCTTTGATCATCAGAGACCATCGTGATTGTACTTAGGTATCACGCGAGAGCTTTGGTGAATGTTTATCCATGGATGCGTGCTCACTGGCGGGAGGCCTGACGTCGGAGTAAAGTCAACGAGGTCAGTTTGGCGTTCCGGTGCATATGTGACTAATATTAGGCTGTTTCGGAATACCGTTGAGCGATTGTGTCCTGAATGGTCACCTTGGCAGGACGCGAAGGATGGGAAGGTGCAGGCGTGGTGGGGCATCAGATAAAAATTTGCACCGGATGATGCTCGGATCTGATAAGATGCACAGCTTCTCGCCAATCGCATCCAGAGACACCGCGTCCGCGACGACAGTGGATCGCTCGTGAACTCGTGTATAGCCTAGCAACCGGCAAGTTGATTGTTAGTCGATTTCCGATGTCGGTGTGATGTCTGTGTGGTGCGCTGGCGCCATATAGAAGTGGGCGTTCTGCCACATGATTCCGCAATCTAATCAGATCATCTTCTTCTCATCCCACCCACCCATCTCTCCTTCACCCCCACGACCCCTCCTTTATCAGATTAAATCTTCACAATGAGGCTTCAAGGCGTTACGGACACACTGGGCAACCTTAGCCTATCAAACCCTCATCGCGTACTCATTGTCGGCTGCGCATACGGTGGTATCTCTGCTGCCATCAACCTCCTCGACTATTCCCAAGGAAAGGCCCGACAGAGTGTATACCCAGGCCCAGATTTCCAGGGTGTGCGAAGTAGAAGAGGGGTTGAAATTACTGTCATCGATGAGCGCGATGGTTATTGTGCGTCACTCTGCCCCACTAGCCGAGGCTTAACATCTTCCCTGTCCCCACCTCATCACCTCGCGCTACGAGAGCTTCTACTGATGCTTGTGTCTCACAGTCCACTCGGTTGGCGCGCCGCTCGCACATGTTACACCAAAGTACACATCCCATATGTGGAAGAGGTTTAGCCACCTCAACGAGCTAAAGCACCCGAATCTGCACTTCAAGCACGGCAGTGTCAAGAACATCAACCCTGAGGCCAAGGTCGCCGAATGGTGCGACCGAAATGGCAAGACCCAACAGCAAGCATATGACTACCTTGTCATGGCCACCGGCCTGAAGAGACATTTCCCTGCGGTCCCAAAGTCTGGAAGCTTTGAAGAGTACCAAACAGACAGCAAAGCCTTCATCTCGAAGATCACCGGCGGTGACCCATCGAAATGTGAAGGCAGGAGAGTTGTCGTGATTGGCGCTGGTGCTGTCGGTGTCGAATTTGCTGCTGAGATCAAGCAATATTACCCACAGATTGATGTTACACTAGTGCACTCACGAAGCGAAGTACTTTCTTCAGAGCCACTACCATCAGATGTCAAAGAACGCGCGAAGATTTTGCTCGAAGAAGAGGGTGTCAAGCTGGCTTTGGGTAACCGGGCAACCATTACAGAGCTACCAAATGGCCAGTTCACCGTCACACTCGCGAACAACGAGACAATAACAGCAGACTTCGTCATTGACTCAACGAAGAAGGGCACACCAACCACCGATGTCCTACCTACGGAGTGCCTGAACGAGGATAAAGAGATTATGGTACACCAATCCCTAATGTTCAAGGACACTATCGCGAACTCATCATCTCACTTCGGCGTTGGCGATGTAATCGCATGGTCAGGCATCAAGCGCGCAGGCAGCGCGACAGTCATGGGCCAAGCCGCTGCACAAAATATCTACTCCGACATACTCAACTCCGAACTTGCTCCCTCATCCGAACAATACATCAAGACAGAGCTACCTGCATGGGATGCCGTCATTGGTTTAGCGGTTGGCAAGCAATGTCTGACCTACGACCCAAAGAATGGCATCAAATACGGTGTTGAGGTCATGAAGGGATACTTTGGCGAGGACCTAGGCTGGTCGGCGAACTTGAAGTACCTTGGTCTCACGGATGTTGTGGAGAGGGCAGACAGCCCGGTAGAAGAAGTGGAGGCCACAAAGATGGCTGAAGTGGGCATCAAGCCAGTCAGTGCGCAAGCATAAGCATTTGTAGACAAGAGTCTACGCAGGCGTTTAGGTACAGGTACATGACAGCGAATATCATTTTTATACAATTGGACTGTAGGCTTACATATCGCGCATCTATTGGATATAACCGTGTCGCTGGAGATCAAGGTACAACGTAACAGGACATATTATGCTTACTCAAAAGGGGCAGCTGTCGAGCAACCAACGGAAAATTGCAAACAGTAATGACACATAAACATCGGTTGCGCCACATGTATGCTGTGTGGCAGCCCGTTACCTAAAATGTGTACAGAAATAACGACCCGCCTGTTTTTGGACGTGGTCCGGGTTTCGTCCACAAGGCGTATTCAGGCCTCCGCATCTACGTATGCAGACACTCTCAGTGCTTACATGGTATACAAAGACCATATGTTCTCAGGACACGAATTCGAATCTACACAATCCAGACAGCAACATGGTTCATATTTCCCAGATCAAAGAGAATAACGCCCAGATCGATGAGAAGTCGGCACCTCGTGTTGCAGTGTTCGTTGGCGGAACCTCGGGCATTGGGAAACTTACGCTCAATGCGATAATTAGGCTCGGAACACGCTTTAAAGCTTATGTCATTGGGAGGCAAGAGAGTGAGGCAGCATTCAAACCATTCATCGAGGAACTGCATCTGGCGAACGCGAATGCGAGCATCATATGGGTTGAAGGGCAGATCTCGTTGCTATCCGAAGTGCAGCGGATTTGCGATCACATCAAGAGACTCGAGAGTAGTATCGACCTCCTCTTCATGACCGCGGGGTATGTGAATTTCAGTGGAAGGCATAGTACGTTACTCCTATGCATTTTACCCTTAACAATGATGAGTCGAAGACTTATATCTCTAGATACATCCGAAGGCTTGGAGATAAGCCACGCACTGGAATTTTACTCGCGGATCTGCTTCACGCAAAATCTCCTTCCTCTATTACGCTCCTCAGATCGCGCGCGCGTGATGAGTATACGTTCAGGTGGGATGGAAGGTGACTACTTCTTCAACGCAGACGATCTCCTACTCGAAGCCCCAGGTGCATTTGGAGCCATGGCTTCGGTAAGACATATGGGCAACATGAACACGCTCGCACTAGAACGTATCGCTCAGATGCCAGAGAATAGAAACATCGTTTTTATGCATTGTCATCCAGGTGGCGTGCGGACGGGAAATCTCTTCCGTGGGTTCCAGGAAGGGTCCTGGGGTTCATGGTTGGCTGCGACATTCATGGATCCGCTTATATGGCTTATGGCGTATAGGGAGGAGGAAGCTGCTGAGAGGTACCTCTATCAAATTACGAGTGCGGCTTTTGGAGGGAAGGGTATACCATTGGGTACAGGCGTTATCGCGGGGAAGGACACAAAGGGAGGGAGGGAAGGGAGTTTGTTTCTGGTGCATCATACTTGTGAGACGACGCTGAATGAGGAAAAGTTGAAGAAGTTAAGGGTCAGCGCTCAGGACAAGGTTTGGATCAAAACACAGGAGATTGTTGGCCCGTATGTTTAGTCTCTCAAGGCTTACGTACAACTTACTGGCTAGTGTATTGAAATTGCTGATCAGGTCACTGGCCAGCAATTATGACCCCAGGATTCTGAGTGAACATTGTAATAACGGCTGAAAAGCAGATCCGTTGGGATTCATGGAGTTTGCGGGGATCCGCAAATGGCTTTAATTAGCGATGAAAGTGGTGAAGAAGGTCTTTCCGTCTATCGTAACACTGTAGCATTTCCGAATATTAAATATCAGGAGACTGATTCGTAAGTTGTCGGAACATATTTAGTGATCGCGAACGACTGGGTAAGTGACGGACAAGTACGGGGGATGAGAGGTGTGGCTGCAAATAGGGTACGCTAGGGAGGTGGAACCTGCTCTACCGCATTCCGATCCCCGTTTCGCTGCACGTTGAACTGACGTGCATCATGCACCATGCATCCCAAGATAACTCGCCTTATCGTCACTCATCTCATATCCACCATGGAACGTCTGACAACAATGGAGCAGTTTCTACAAACACCCGCTTGCTCTGTGTTGTGGCCATTGTGCTCATCCGGCTGATGTCTGCCGCGCCATCCTGCCTCCCGTTTCCAATCTCCCGCACAGCCCGGCACTCCGGAAAAGGGGCCACGGTGGCTCGTAATGCGAATAACCCTAACGGTCATCGTAATGTACGTCCTTTTGTGATGATACGACTCTGCTATCAATTGTCTGGAAGCGCTTGCGAAGGTCCTCAAAACAATGGATCCCCACATATCATGCGCGTTGCAGAGATTGTCTCCAGTGGAGTCAATCGACGAGTACACGAAAACAACAACTTGCGCCTGTTGGACCCGCTTGCCACCCGCATTCCGATATGCTCTCAGGCGTTCTAGAAGCGGCCACTAGCTCATTTCCGCACATCTTGGATGTGAACGCCTGTTCGCATGCTGGCCGATGCGAGAAGGGGCGTGTCATGGTTGCACAACTAGGCACCAGAATAATCGGTATCCATCCGAGGCCCCCAGTAATGTGTCTGTCTCTTCCACATCGTGTTTACCTCTTCCATTTCGCATAGTGTTGACGCGCGCTGTGTTTCCTGTATTTGTAGTATCTCTTAATCGTACTCGCGCATTTAGCACGTTATATTCCAGCAAGCGTATATTCGGCCCGAGTCATACAACCCCAGATTTTCCCATACCATGTTTCCCAGTGTGAAGGACCGAGCGCGGCAGTTGTTTGGAGAAGCTGCCATACCCGATACCGCACCACTACCTCCGGTCGCGACAGGAAGGAGAGGCGCGCCACTGAAGGCGGCTGCAGCTACGAAGGCGACCCCAGAACCCAAGACGCCTGCGAAAACATCCAGAGCCGACGCAAGGTCAAAGAAAGATGCCGCACCGGTGGTCGAGGAAACACCAAAAGCCATAGGCGCATGGCCGAGTCCTTTTGCTTCACTCAGCACGAGAACATCGCCACCAGCGACAACCACGCCGCCAACGCCATCGAAATCGAAATCGTCGTCCAAGACAGCTACTGCATCGAAACCAGTTGCACCCTCAAAGTCAGAGAAGCCTTCCAAGGCCGAAAAGTCGGAAAAGACGTCAAAATCTGAGAAAACCGAGAAATCGTCGAAGTCTGACAAAGCTGAGAAGGCTGCAAAGGCTGAAAAATCTTCCAAGTCTGACAAGAAGTCAAGTTCCCGACCGAAGACTCCTCCGACTCCCAAGCCTTCTGGGTCTTTCTTTGGGGGCGCAGCTAAGACTGCTACGCCTGTGAAGAAAAAGGTTGAGCCAAAACCTGCGCCCGAACCTAAAAAGACCTCGCGCCCTAAGCTCGATACCCGCACCTCGTCTCGTCCAAAAATGGAGCGAAGCTCGTCATCCTCTTCCCTCGAAGACGACGACGAATACGGTGATCTCCGCGCTGCCTGCCTTCGAGAAGTATCTAACGTCACCGGTCTCAAGGGAAAGAACCTAGCAATATCTCTGCGACAGCGATCCTCTGGTGGTTGGTATGCGGCGCTGAAAGATGTCGGCGCGGATAAATATCTGAAGATGTGGATGAACCGCGACAAGACATTCAAGACGCAGGACGAAGCGTTAGAGGCCTATTTGGTGTTCGTTAAGAAGATGAATACGGATATGAAGCTTTTTGGACCAATGAGCCCAAAGACTGGGAAGACCAAGGGTTTTTTCTAAACTTTTGACGAACCATCCGACGCGTCAACGTACCGACGCAACCTAGACGTGTTTATGAGAACACGCCACTGTAACATATGTAACACTACGGAGACCGGCATCATTTTTCAGCGAGGCGTTTGGATCCTTCTGCGAGCCCTTGCTTGACTTTGTTGTAAGATATGTAAGATATGTAAGATTACGCGCTATTTGGATTTTTTTTTACTGGCGTTAAGGACGACGAAACGATCTTGCGCGGCGACGTACTGGGCCGGTTTGATTCGGTTCGCTATATACCCCACTCAAGATCTTTCACTCCTCACGAACGTGGCTTTGTTCGTTGATCGAACGGACGAATACGCCATTTACATACACTTGTAATCTATAATACTTCTTTCCGGTCACCCGGCTTTATCTCATTTGCCATCTACGGACAACTGGCCGGCCATACAAGATCACAGTGCTTAGACCTTCGACCTGCCACAGCTTTTATTTTCCATATCTAGTCCTGGCCATCTTCATCTTTTCCCAGGTAAGGATAGAGGTGCTTTACACCCTCCAAATCCCCGTCGCTAACTTTCCACCGTACGTCAATAATCTCCAGATTGTCTTTCTCGACTCTACTCGGTGGACCGAACCCAATACCGCGGTCCTTCCAGAACGCCAACGGCACTTGCATTACGTCGTCTACATCTGCTCCGTCGTTGGCAAACTCTGCAGAGCTATACAACATGATAGACTCATCATCAAACTCCAAATCGTGCTTGATGAACAAGGGCCAGGCTTTTCCATCTTTGTGAACGGGGTCAACATGATCGATTGTATCAAAATCCTGGATAGCCGTGAAATCGTAGAGAAGAGCTAAACGATAGTCGTTGCAAACTTGCTCCATTCGGTGCTTCTTCGATGCGTCGACTTTGGCTTTGGCCGCGGCATAACCCCGAACTTTAGAACAGTCAAAGTGAACGTAGTCATCACGATCATAACGCTGATGCTCATGCCAGAAACCGAAGATATGACCCAGTTCATGGGCAACAGTCGTGTGCCAATACTCCGCCGGGTACTTGTTCTTGAAGTTGATACTGAGATGCGTACCATGGCGACCCGGTGAATCACTCCATTCCGCTGGTATGTAACCCGTGACCGAAGAAGCCTGGACATCGAGGCTCGTGGACTCCTGGATAACGGCAACATCATGCGGATAAGCATCATTCCAGATCCAAGGATCGGAATCCTTTTTGCGTTGGTTGTAGCAGTGGGGCCATTGATCGTGTTGGACCTTGTACTCATGGAACTCAAGTGAGTGGCCGCTCTCACTGCCAGCGTTCCCAATCTTGTCAGTCCAGAGTTTCCAAGCTGCATTAATGTCGTCGGCGAAGTGAACGCGGGCGTTCACGTCTTCGAAACAGTATGTCGTAAGGCCGCTGGGCCATGTCGTTCGAGGCAGTCCAGTCTGACACGACGGTTAGCTAGACAACGCATGTTGGTGTGGATCCAAATATACCATGGTCACGATCTCAGTCCATCTACGATTCAGTGACGAGGATTCATCACGAGGTAAGAGCAGACTGGAGATCATCTGTGATGTTGTGTGGGTGTCATTGGCTAGATACTTGAAGCTGTTAAGGGGTGGTGGACAAGCTACGGCTGACGCCGAAAAGACGAAAAACAATGACCAAAACATTATAGTAACAGTCAATGATGTGGAGGGTATTTTCGCAAGGGCTAGTAGGTGTAGAAATTATATACATAATGGGAAAGGTAAGGCAACCATTCTAGCTGAAATAAGGGAACGTCAAGTCGAGTGAGCGCTCACCTGTCACAACGCTTTCCCGAAAAAGGCGATTTCGTGCATTCTAGTGAAATATTGGGCCTGCTGGCAACAAAGAATCGTGATAACATACCGGACCGTGCTGGGCTGCCTAGACGATGATCTCTGGTGTGATCCACCCCCAACTACTACTTACTGTATGTCACAAAGACTCGTAACGTCATCTAGCACTTTAGTTCCATTCCTTTAAATGAATTCTTTTCTAGCCACTAAGTCACACTGTCCAACGAATTGTTAGCCTAGCCTAGCAAACACAGTTTACGAAAAGACCAGGACATGTCAGCCAACAACTTTTTTCGACTCAATCATTGAGATGCTAATATAGAAAGAATTGAGTCTTAGTCAATAGATTCGAGATCATGTGTCGGAGGAGATGACTGGTAAGTGTATCTTCTCATACGAGAAGTATCGAAGATATAAAGGACTGACAGCTATACGAGAAGAAGGATTGTGAGGTATAGACACAGCACAGATAGCAAAAAAGATCTGGATATGGCGAGGCTCGAACCCGCATCTCCACGCCGGCGAAGCTCCTACCCCACCGGCGATTCCTTCAGGAAGACCCTTCGAGCAGGGCGGCGGCGTCTTGACCATTTAGACCACATACCCTTTGATTGGCATTCGTTACAGGCAGGACCTTTTATACAGCTACAAAATCCCAAGGTTCAAAATAAAAAAATGTGTTATAGATTGTACAGATTGCCTTCATGATGTTTGACCCATCATCTGTATACTAGTTGTATCCAGACCTCAATGCAAATGACAATGTGATAATGAGAAGCCATATAGCCGTCTTCCTTCTGAACCGGTGCTCTTCGCAAGAGCTCTTATCACCAACTCTTTCCAGTCAAAGGAAATAACCATATTCTTCAAGTCGAGCTCAAACAGGAATCCCCTCTCACTGTTATCCGCAAGACTAGTATCGACACCGTCTGCAAGCCTCATGCAGAACAACAATTTCAAACAACCCTCACTCTCACCTCGGTAGGTTGCATATACCTCCATTTGCGTGTTGGGGCCATCGCACAGCCACTGCTCCTCGGATTGCTTCAGTAATTGTCGAACATGATGCCGAATGATATAGAGCTGCATTTGGTCCGTAGGTAAAGATTTCGTAAATGACCATTGAACGCAAGTTATGTCGAAATAGACGCGTTGGTGACCTGGCGAATATCTTATGAAGATGGCACGACGACAGTCTATATTCCTGTTCCGATGCTCGATAGACAAGCGTAGGTGGGTCGGGATAAAGGTGCTTCTGATGTAGATCTCAACGCCGGTTCTGAGAGAGCGAGAGACGCGACGGCAGTCATTCCAGAGATGGTGTGGGTCTTTGGAGTATGAGAAAATAGCAGCCCATATTTCTGGGGGCAGGTAACCCATCGTATGTTTAAAATAGGGCAGAGATCCTTTGCGAGCAACGTGGCAATAGTCTTGGTGGCTTAGCTGTGATATATGGAGAAAGCAAGAATTCTATTTAGAGCTTCGGGCCTTCATTGTATCTCAAAAACTATTTCATTATTGGAAAAGACTGATGATATCGTGCATGGTTACAGTACCATGGTTACAGTAAAGTCAACGAAACCGTCGGTATACCGGAAACACTACAGTAAGCGCAAATGATACGATTCATGAAGGTGAAAGAAAACAACGTTATCGATTGCAATATATCATGTATTTAGTGGAGGTGAGCAAGACCAGAGTGCATTATTCTGTAGCTATTACGTAAGCAGACCCTGGAGACTAGCGCGTGGAGCTCATAGTCGTGTTGCGCGACGGTTGTACAGCTACCATCACTCTTGTAGCCTTGCCATACACCGACCTTCTCGCGCCTGATCTCCTGCTTTATAGTGAGCCACGAATAACTTTGGGCTCCGCTTTCCCAAGATGCCGGCCACGGTCCAACCATCGCACGCGCCGCCACCGCAGATCCCAGGCTTCCAGATCCCGAACGACGAGGCGCATTCACTCAAACAAACTGTTGCCGAACTACTCGAACGCGAAAACCTGCGCTTCCCCGGAGCGCAACCCGTCTCATTCGCACGCGAACATGTTACTGAGCTTCAGCGCAACGAATACTTCATGTGCGAGAAGACGGACGGCTTGCGCTGCCTCCTCTTCTTACACTGGCGGGAAGGACCAACTGGCGCTTTCGAGCCTGTGACCTTTCTGATCGACAGGAAGAACAACTACTACAACGTCGAGCCTCCCTTTCGGATACGTCATTATCTGCACCCCAACGAACCCGAGCCCTTCTTGTTCGGCACCATCCTCGATGGCGAGCTGGTTCACGATCAATACCCGGGCGAGCCTGCGCCGCGCCTCAACTTCTACGTTTTCGACTGTCTGGCGGTGGATGGCACAAACGTGACGGGCAGGACACTGGACAAGCGGTTGGGTCGATTACACGATTGGGTCATCAAACCATACGAGGCCAACTTGACGAGGACCTTTGGAAAGAACATCACGCCAGCCGACCTCAAGCCGTTCGCTCTTAAGGGAAAGAAGACCTACTCTGCGTATAAGCTTGAGGACATGTTCAGCAATATCCTTCCAAACCTCAGACACGGCAATGACGGCCTGATCTTCACCTGCGTGTCTACACCCTACCAGTTTGGTACCGATAGGCATATCCTCAAGTGGAAGCCTCCCCACGAGAACACCATCGACTTCAAGCTCCGCCTTGGCGAATTTCCACTCATGGACCCACAAGACGGTGAAGATGGCCCCATTACCGACTACGACGCAATGCCCAGCCCCATTCAATTGCTCGTTCAGCACAACTCGAACCACTACGAGGTGTTCGCCACCCTGTCTCTCACTCCAGCCGAGTGGGAGACCCTCAAATCGCTCAATCAACGTCTCGACGGTCGTATAATAGAATGTTACCGTACAGAACGCGGGCAATGGAAATACAAGGCGGAGGCAGATGGTACCCCACGCTGGCGAGACGACAAAAAGGACGCGAACCATATCAGCACAGTTAACAGCGTGCTGGCTAGTATCGAGGCTCCTGTAACCGAGATGGATTTATTGGCCAACGCAGAAAATATCAAGCGGGAAACTTACCGCCTGCAAGGCAAGCTGGACCAATACCGACCTCCCCAGGACGGTGAGCGTGAGGCCAAGAAGCGGAAATATAGCGACTCAGGCTTGAACGGGCAATGATAGATGGAGTTTGTTTTTAATCTTTAACCACGAGGCTTTCTGGTGTACCATTAGCGTATCGTCGTTATTTCGATATAGGCGTTTATCACGGGGTTCCGGCGCGTTCAGGCAGTATATGATACCCACGCTCAATTGATATAGATGGGGCGGCTCAAATCGACTTTTGTTGCTCCTATTACTACTTTCCTTGGTCTCCTTCCGCCACAGGCGTCTGACATCTCGCGGCGCATACCAACCTTAATTAGCAGGAGTCAAGCACAGGGTGAATCGACTCATCTTTGAGTGGTATCTGGTCATGCACGTAGATTGTTGCAGTATTGAGACGATGATTCATATAGTAAGAAGACCTCAATTCTATCTAGCTCGCAGGCTCGAGCTCGGTCTGTTTTCCATACAGGACACGGAAGAAAAGAGGTGTCCAATATCCCATTCCCAGATCATGCCATGTAGTGGTACTTTTGCATCGCATATATCATTCCACCTGAACACTCATATGCGCGTTTATATCGATACAATGATCATCCGATCGATCGACAGAGCCCATAAGGTAAGCCCTCCACTCGGAACCGACATACAAGAACGTTGCTCAAAGTACGCCCCAAAACACCAAGCAATGGCTAAGCGAGTGACGAGACAAACGACATGGGGCCAATAGTAACATGTCTGATTGAGTACATAGAGATGAAATTCGTAAAGTCCTAAGACGCAAGGAGAAACATTGGGAAGGATGGTGTCTGTCTCTTTGCATAATGCTCGCTAGCAGATGCGTGTAGGTGAAGATCCGAATCATATACAAGAAGATAGTGCTGCTTTTCCTGGCAACACCACAGAATCTAAGAAAAGATGAGAATCTAAACCCTCAGGCGAGGCAATTATCTCTAAAGAGATGTTAACGGCGAACGCTGTTCGCAGGGGACGCATTTCTGCTTACTCTGCCACGTCGCTGATTGCCTCCAGCGGCCTGTTGGTGCTGGGGTGGCATATACATGCCGTATGGTGGGTACATGCCTGGCATGCCCTGGCCGGCAAGGTTGGCGGGCTGCATCATCGGTGATCCGTTGAAGCTGCCGGGACCTGCAACGGGCGAGGCGTTGCGATAAGCATCCATACCCGGAACTGGGCCTTGGAAGCCGTTCATCTGAGGATAGAACTGACCCTGTCGGGCCAAGAGCTGCTGGTATTGCATCTGCTGCTGGTTGTTCATAGCCTGCATGTTTGGCATGTACATGGGTCCACCACCCATTGGGTACTGCTCGAAACCGTTGGACTCCATGCTTGCTGTGCGCTGAAGTGCGACAGGGTCGTAGCCAGGAGCCGCTCCTTGGTAGAAGTTTCCAGGATTCGGAGGTCCAGACGCAATGCTATCCTTAGATGCTGGTCGAGTTGCGGAATGTTCACGATGACCAGGGCCGCCACGAGTGGAGAGACCAACTTCATCCATAAGTCGCTTGTAGCCTTGTTGGGGCTGCGCCTTGATGCGCAGCAGCACATTGCGCACATTCTGTACCACGTCCGCCCGAATCTGCTCATCGAAGAACGGAGTGGTCAGCACCTTGAAGATCAAAGTGGCACCGCAGTTTTGGTCGGCCAAGATGCTTTCCAACACCTGGTCATTGGGAGAGAAGAACAATGCTTGCAGGATAGTATCGCGGGCCTCTGGTTCGTTGCGTTGGTTGATTATCTTCAACACGGTGAGATATGCAACCTTGTGTGTGCAGAGGTGAACAATGTGTGGGACCAAACGAGGAGCCAACACGGTACGTCTCCTTGGGAAGGTGCAAGTGTCGAGGAACCAAGTCAGGAGCAAAGCACCGTTCGCGTTGGTCGCAAGCTGGACGCTGTGGAGAGCAATCGCAGCAGCTACCATGCGCTGCTGATCCTTGGTAGCGTAGTGGCTCTCCAAGCAAGCTCGCATGGCACGGGCACCGAATCGGCCCTGAGCGAGATCCCAAAGTCTGCCCAACATAACCTCAAAGATGAAGTCGTTGAACTTCTGGTACTTAAGACAGCCTTGCATAACGTAGTTACCGAACTGGTCGAGGAAGAGCGCCATGGCATATGGCTGAACAGCATCCACGACCATCTTCTGCATAGTCTCGGACTTGGAGACATCGATGATCTTCTGGGCAGCCCATGTTCCATTCTTGTGCACACCAATCTTAGCAAGATGAGGAGCGATCTCGCGAAGCATGGCTTCCTTGGTAGGCTCCTCGCAGAACTCGAACAGCTTCTGCACCACAGTGTTACCGAGGTAGTCAGAGGACAGCTCAGCGATTTCGGGGAGCATGGCCATAGCGATGTTCTCAATGTCCTCCTTTGAACAGGACCCGTTATCGATGCGCTTGCGGATCTCTCGCAGTCTGGGAGCATCGTGGATGCGAGTGTGGCTTGGCTCCTCAACAGACGGGATCTCGTCGACATAGTTGTTGAATTGTACAGCCTTCTCAACCTTGTTAGTGATCCGTGACTGTTCATCGTCCGTGGCGCCCAACTCCTTCACGATCTGGATAATGTCGGTGCGGATGTCGCTGAGCTCCGGGGTTGTCAAAGGAACGTTTGCGGGGATGCTGTTCATTTTGGTAGCAGTGGCAGAGCCAGCCGCGCCCTCAGCCTGAGCCTTTGACATTGGGTCAGGGCTCGGTGAAGGGAACAGACCGTTGTGACCAGGGGTGGCCGCTGCACTTGGGATCTTAGCGTAGCCAATGCGGACGGGACCAGCACCTGGGAAGATCTCCTTTCCGTTCAAAGTCGACTTCGCTTGAATAGCGCTCTCGAGGTTCTCGTAGTTGACAAAACCGCAGTTCTTGTGGGTAAGCACTCGGGTAGACTCGATACCACCGTACTGGGCGAAGATAACTTGGAGCGATGAAACCGTGGTTGATGAAGGGATGTTGCCAAGCCATAGAGATCGAGTAGGTCCTTCCAAAGTTCCGTCATCACCCAGGTTGTTACCTGGCAAGTGAAGCTTCTTGACAGCTTCAGTAAGATTGTACTCGGCGTCCTCAGTTAGGTCACCAGATCCCATGCCATTGTCGAACCGTCCCATAGCGGGCAGGTAGTTGCGCATCATGCCCCGCGAAGGAGCATCTAGCACACCAGCAGTACGGGCTCGCGGACGCGCGTTGGAAGCGAGATTCGCGAATGCTTGCACTTCAAGGTTGTGCTGGCGGACAGCTTCGTGGATGAGAAGAGCATTGGCCTCTGCAGGGGTTATGGCACCGCTGTACCCACCATACTGGTCCTCCTCGTCCTCGGCATACTTCTCCTTGGCATTGACAGAGTAGGATCGGAAGCGGTTTGCGCTGTTCGAGTTCTGGCTGTTGGCATTCCTCTGGCTCTCGAGGAGGAGCTCAATATCGGACGGAGCCAAGGTTGCTCGCGCAGGTTGGGGCGTATCGACTAAACCAAGGTAGTCAAGAGTTTTGACATCAGTGTCGGCAAGCGAATCACGCGAGAAGGAAGACCTAGGCGAGCCAGGCCCGTTGGAGGGTACAGAGGCAATGCTGTGAAGTGTGCTGCTGCGGTCACGGCCGCTTGACCAGCCATTGGAGAAGATTGGATTACCAAAGGCAGAGTTGGAGGGAGGCAAGTAAGCACCCGGTCGTTGGGGCATTGAGCCAGCACGGAGACGCGAGAGCAGTGCGGACTTGGCAGCAGCGTTTGTGGATCCGAGAGCACTGAAGCTCGAGCTGTCGGTCGGTGTACCCGGGCCGGGCTTGAAAGGGCTTGTGGAGGGCGTTGGTCGCGAGCTCTTGGGGAGCAGAGAGGTGCCGGACATGAGGCCGGGAGGGGCAGCGGAGGGGGAGAAGCGTGAGGGCAGAGTGCCAGCGCGGGCACGGCGACCCGAAGCGGGTGCAGCTTGTGTCGTCTCTGGCATGGCGTTGTTGAAGTCTGGGAAGCTCAAGTTCTCGCTGTTGGGGGATTCTGGGATAGTCTCACGCAGCGGCGTCGAGTTACCGCTGGTAGGAGGTCCCCACATTTGCGGAGTTAGGCCCTCCTGTGCCTGAATCTCGCGTGCACTGTCAGGGTGTTAGCTCGAGTCGAGACTTGTTTCAGGGTGCGACATACCGTTTGGAAAATAGTCGGCCGCCATAGTCATGCGAGGGGGAGCCATTGCCGAGCCTCGCACCCGCAGCGGCGGCACCCAGTGGGTTGGCGGCATTGCCATAGGAGCGGAGAGAGCCGCTGTTGGGGGGCTCGACAGGCGAGGTGTTGCCGGTCGAGGAGCCCGAGTGTGGCGGCTGGGGCAGCTGGGGGATGTAGTTGAGGTTGATGTGGTGTTCGGGGCGGTTGGTGGGAGCCATTATGGATTACAGACCCTGTGGTGACCTGGGTAGTCTATACGGGAAGAATAGTCGTGGTGACTCGGTTACCAAAGCCAGGGTAATGGTGCGAAGGAGGGTTGGTGCCGGCCAAAGGAATGTGAGGCGGAGAGGATTATTGCCAGCAAGACCGGGCTCAGCGCAGCGCAGCCTGTGTGTACGGTGGAGACGACGACACCCGTTGGATCCAGTCCGGATGCGATGGTGGAGCTTCAGACGGCGGGCTGTTTGCCGACAAGGAGTGACGGAGGATTGGCGGTGGTCGATTATGGACCTGTACAGCGGCAGGCGGGCGGAATAGACAGATCACCGGAGTGCCTGGAGAACAGAAGTAATAGGATTAAGCGGACGATGGCCGATTAAGCATCCGAGCTCGGGACGAGGCCGATACAGCTAGTTGTCGCAGGAGGGGAGGGGGAGAGGGCGATGGAGCGATGGAGCGATGCGCAACAGAACAGAGGGAGTGGTGAGGTTCGCTTGATAGAAATGGGGAGCCACCAGGAACACGAGGGAAACTAGCTCAATTGGGAGGGCTGCCAGAACAAGCACGTTACAGGTTACGGGCACGATCTACGCGGTCGGCTACGGTTGCGGGCGGGCTGTCCAACGTCGAGTGAGGGTTTCTATTGCACGGCAGCTGCGCATTGCTTTTGTAGAAATTCAGGGGCTCGCAACTCGTCGACTACCAGTCCTGCAATTGTGTCCTTGGTCGGTGGCCGCGGGACGAGGGCAGCGCATGCCCGCTACCGTCTGAAACACAGAGGCGCGTCGAGAAAGTCCGTTACTCCAGAATCTGACGTGGACACTGTGTGCCTCTGGCCGCTTTGGGGCTGTGATTGGCCTGCTGCTGCTAAACATGGATTAACGTGCACCTGGGGTCCTGCATGCCGACCGACGGCCTATCAAACTTTGTCCTCGACCAAGCTGCAGCAGTGCCCTCTCTCTCTACCGTCTCTACACAGCAATCTGCATTGCGCCCGCTCAATTGCAACTAGAGTATGGAATACATCACATCACTATAGCCTGCAATGCATGTCCACGCAATCGAAACAAGCTCTCTTCTAGAAAACATGCACGTCAGACCACTGCGGATATGCCTTTGTCCTGCATGTCCTGCAAGTAGACAGCCTGACAGGCCATGTAGACCCAAAGAGCTTTAGTGAGGCGTTGACATGACATGGTGCGGTACCTTGGAACGACGTTTATCAATCATAAGCACGCTATGTTTCAGGTCCCATGGATCGTGCCAAGTCTTTCCCGCTGACTTGGCGACATCTCAATCGCCCGTCGCGTCATTCGCAGGCGCGTGCTCTCGATCCATCGCCGACGACTGCATGCAATTCAAGACACAGTACAATCACGTCGCTTGAAACAACCCACCAAACCCGCATAATACCGCAACGCCAGACGGCCCCGCCGCCCTGCAGTCCATGCTGGATAGTCGTTCACCCCACAGTTGGAGCGCATAATCCGTGTCTCATGGAAGTCTTCTGGAAATCCGCACCACACCCTTGATCGCTGCCGTCCGACTCGCTTTGCCTCAGGCTCCATCCGCCTCGTCTGCACCTTCCGCGCCTGCCTCCGCGCCTGCCCTCCAATCTCTCTCGACCACCATGTCCGAGCAGCCACCTCAGATAGTCATGGAAGATGCCCCGCCCTCTCCTCACGATGACGAGTCCGAGGCATCCCAAGATGAGAGCGAAGAGGAAGCGCCCGCAGAGCTCATGGTCAAGACCAGAGCCGGGCGATCCAATGCCGGCAACCGCATGGCCAACCTGCTCGCCAATGCGGCCGAGGAGGAGGAGGAATGGGGTGAGGAGTGGGAGGAAGCTCCAAACGAGGAGGAGTTTCAGGGCGATGCTGTCAATGAGCAGGAAGACTACAACATGGATTCGTCATCATCAGACGAGGATGACGATGGCGCCGACGACGACGATGCGGGCGAAAAGGAATTGCGCAAGGCAGAGCGACAAGAGCGGAACAAGAAGCGCAAAGCCGCCACAAACCCCTTCACTGCACGAGTCGCCGCCGTGACACGCAAGAAAGTCAAACTCGATCTCCCGCGTGCACAATCACCCACGCTCGCCCCTCCGCGCCCCAAGAAGAAGTCTGAGAGGGCATCATGGCTGCCTACCGAAGAGGATGGCCCGGTGCGCATGTCGATGCGAAAACAGACGGTAGCCAACAAGGACGCCACACTGGCCAAGCTGAAGGAGAAGGACCGGAGGCGCGATGACACCCTGGCCATGATGAAGGCCGCAGAGGCGCGGAAGGAAAAGTCCAAGGAGAAGCCATTAACGCAGGCCGAACGGCTTGCTGAGGCTGCCCGAAATGAGCGCATCAACAAGAAGACTCTACATAGATGGGAAGAGGCAGAAGAAGCCAGGGCAGCAGAGAGGCAGGCGAAGATTGACGCCCTGAAGAACCGGCAAATCGACGGGCCTTTTTACCGATACTACAGCGGTCCGGGCATCTGGGTCGACGACAAGCTCAAGTACACAGGCAAGGATGCGCCAAGTCTGGAGCATCTCGAAGAAAAGCTCAACAAGGAAATTACGGCTGCGGAGGCGCCAACGACACAGCCAGAGTCGACAAACTTTCCGGTACAAGCGCCTGAAATTCATGCGGATGAGCAACCATCATTTCCGTCTCTGGATCCATTCAGTAGCTCATCACAGATACCTTCGATACCAGCAACGATGCCACCACAACAAGATAGTTCACATCAACCATGGTCAGCAGCAGCATCACAAGGCGGTGACGTTTTCATGGGCTCGTTTGGCATGCAACACCCTAGCACTGTCATGTTCGCACCTCCGAATCAAGATTCGTTTCTCTTTGGCATAGACCAATACGCTCAGAACCCGCAATCCCAGTCCATGCATGGCGACGAACTTCCTCCTTTTCCCTTTACGGAAGCTTCTCCCTTCCAGAACCAATATGCGACCTCACAAGCAACTCTCTCCCAACAACTACACCCATCTCTCAGCGATCATTCTCTACTTCAGCAGAACGGTGATCCAGCAATAGGGACCCAAGCCCTCATTGCACAATTCCAAAAACCAGCCTTACCTCCTCAGCCACCACGACGCAAAGTCATACGTCGAGCTCTCCGCAATCTACTAATCCTGTCAAACTTTCCCAACCTTGACGCCCCACAAACAACATCATCGCGAGCCAGAACAGCAGCCTCACTCCTCAAGGAAAAGGACAGGTCAGCCTTGGTGCAACTCTATGCTGCGCTGTTCAACTGGACTCCTGCCGAAGCTACAGAGTACATACAAAAGACGCTCATCGCGCCACCGAAGCCACCACGGAAGAATGCTGCGCCAAAAGCCGAGCCAGAAATCGTGCTCAAACCAGGACAAAAGCTCTGTCCCATTACCAACACAATCGCCAGATACCGCGACCCCGAGACAGGTATTGCGTATCGTGACGCACGCGCTTTCGGTGTATTAAGAGGTGTGGTAGGAGGCGGTTTCGTGTGGAGTGGTGATTTGGGATGCTACGTAGGAGGTCGGGCGAGACCATTAGAGAGTATGGGAGGCAAAGGGTTTTTGGGTATGCCGCCAGCAAAAAACGTGCCCAGACGATTCTGGGAAATGTCAAGTCCATCAAGGAAGGTCATGGCGCCACCCCCGCCCACGCCTACTCCAGCAACAAAACTGCAGACGCCAGTCCAGGAACAAGTGCAGAGTGTGGAACAGCCCACGCCGGTGGGACAAACACATGGAGATACCATTGTTGTTGCTACACCGTCCGTGGGTGGGAAACAAAGTTCTGCGCCTGTCAAGGCGGAGACTGCTGCTGGGTCGTGAATGCTGGATCCGTAGATACCATTCTTCTCTGTAACAACACGCACGATTTCCACATAATATCAATAATATCATTCTGACACTCCTGGTATCCATCGCGTTACAAAACCACTTATCAAGGTCTTCCCAAGAGATTGTTGAAGTCACTGCTCAAGAACGCTGAAGATCCTAGCGGTATTGTCTACAATGTTACTGACAACGCTTTTCTTACCGACCTTCAGGACATGTCAACTATCATCGAATCAGCTCCGACTATGTTCAAATGTCTACAGCATACTTCCAACGAACTAGAAGTAGAGGTGAATAGTGAAAGTGAAGGCGATTTCCAGTTAAATCGGAGAGTGACACCAGTACCATTTCTTCACTGAATACTACGCTACGGACTGCTTACCCCAGAACCACCACCCTGAATGTACACCGTGAGTGTCCCTGTACGAACTGTAAGTGAGACATGTACTAACTTTATGCGCTTACATCTAGACTCGCCGTCACGATAGATATACACGGCGCTGGTCTGATCACCCAAAGCTCGCCCATCTTCAGGAAAGGCATTCCTCTCAAACCAAAACACTCGCAATCGATCGATTTGGCACCCCGATACATCATCAAGACGTCTGCGCACGCCCGTACAACGAGAGAAACCATCCATCGCCCCTCCCGTAAGCCGCGTGTTTTACCCAACTACCCACGATGAAGTATATTCACGCTATCATACTCATACTCATCCTTGTCGCCTTCTTCTGCTGTTTCTTCGGCTACTGTCTGATGAGGAGCTGTCGGAGGGCCGTTGATCTCGAGTTTCAAGAAATAAACTACATGAGAGATGTTGAGGCGCAGGCTGGAGGAAGCGTTAGTGGAGGAGCGAGGAGCAAGGATGGTAGTAAGACGAGGAGTAAAAGTGGAGGAGCAAAGAGTGCAAGAGCAAAGAGCGAAAACGGACAAGGCAGCAAAGCGACGAAGAGTGCTGGGAGTGGAGGTGGAGCAGCGAAGAGCAACGCCGGTGGTGATGTTGCAGGATGGAACGCTGGTGGAGGTGGAGGAGCTCCGTGGGACGCCACGCCTGCGGGAGACAGTGGTGTCAAATGGTAAAAATGGCTGAGACAAAAGGAAGCATGTTCATGAGTAGTTTGGAGATATGGAAGAGGAAAACAACTACCGAGACGGAAGACGACTCAGCGATACTGCCTGTAAACTATCATAACCATGATATGATCGAGGCACCTGGGGAAGTCGTGCACCGTGTAACGTCTAATGCGAGCACGAGCGTCTAGAAGACGTTGTACAAGTTTGTCCCTCGAGCATGTACCGCAATTGATATTAAGTTCTCGGGAGCCTTTCTCCCTCGATGCTAGATGGGAAAACAAGCGCTGAGTATCGAGCCATTGAAACTTAACTTACCAAACTCATTTGTTTTGGCGTGTGTTGCTACTGCGTTGGTGTGTTCGATGGTTGGATGCCATATTGCACAACGTACCGGATGTTTGCTGCATCGTTGGCCCTCGACAAACTTACTACAGCCTAGCTAAACGACAGCAGATATCTATCTGGTTGACAGTTGCTCCAATACAACTGTCTTCCTACTCCCCACCTTTGTTGGCGTTTGAATGCTCTTGCCCCGCTTCAATCCTGTTCCTTTATTGCCCGTCATGGCAGCAACCAACCTCATCATCGCGCTTGTTTTCGCAGGCGTCTTCGGCGCAGCCTTGATCTACGTCGCCCTTTGGTTCATTCATCGCTACATCCATCAGAGCTGCTGTGAAATTGAGCATTGGTGTCACACACTCTTTTCAAGTCAAGCAAGGCCACCGCCATGTGTACACATCGGAAAAGGGGAGCAGCGAGAGCCGCCGAGGCACCAGTCGAGATCCACGAAGAGGGAGAGAGAAAGACCTGAGGGATCGCAGACCAGGAAGTACTACGAGCACCGAGATGGAGAGAGCCACGCTGCTCGTAATCCGAATGCAGGCTGGGCGAGGCCGATGCTACAATTCAATAGTTCTACGCAGCCACAGCAGCCACAGTCATACGGACAGTTATACTATCCTTCGCTCGAACAGAAACAGTGGCCTAGTGCGAACCAAGTCGATTACCCGTCGCGAATACAGCAACAGGTCCCAGTGCCATGGCAGACTCAAGGGGTGGCTCATATGCCACCTTTCGCTATGCCTACAGCGGTACCGCAACAACTGTTTCCGCAAACGACGGCAAGGATGCCTGAACCTCAGCACCCAACTCAGTATCCTCCTCAGTGTCAACCCCGAGAGCAACCTAATTATCGACAGACCTACACGGAGACGATGAGTTCGGATATACCCAAAGCCAGCCAGCCCCGGACCCCTCCAGTGAAGCCGAAGTCTGCCGCTAGACGTGCACGTCGAGTCGAGAGAGTAGATTTTATCCACATTTGTGATGAGTATCCACCTATCGTGTTGGAGGCGCTGAAGAAGGCAGCCCCTCAGTCATCTTCATCGTCCTCATCAAGCTCCAGTGACACATCGGGCACCACGCAAGAAGTTCCACGGGTATCGATACCGCGAGCGACGCCTGGTTTCGCGGACACGTTGCCGTTCGAGTTCCCGCAATATCCGCATACGGCAACGAGAGCTTGGAATACTCCTAGATCATATCCTCGACAATGGAATCGCGACACGATGGGGGTTCATGGGCCGGATACTTCAGCCAGGTACGCACCTTTTACGCCGACGAGCGGGTATGCAGCGAGGCCATTGGGGTTGTACACGAATAGGAGGCGTTCAGCACCGAGTAATGCTCACCCTTATGCCGCTGCTCGTTCGTAGACTGGAGGTTACTGTTCATGAAATGTATGCTGACATTCGTTGTAGAGTCTAGCGTTGCGAGGTCTCGCTCGTACGAGCGGTGGAGACAGCGGACGACAAGTCCGAGAGACAGCGGACCAAGGAAGGACCAACCTGGAGGAGAAGCACATGCTGTGAGAAGAACGAACACGAAGCTAAACGAAGACACACGCCAGGGGAACGAGAGGGAACGGGTCGTTACTAGTGTCCGAGATGAGTTCGGTGGACGGTACGATCGACAGCCCGAGCAGAAGCCAGGCAAGGAACGTTCATCAACAACACAACAGGTTCCACGCTACTCTCCGATGCCTATTCCAGTAGTCGAAGAACCATCTACGCCAACGTCGGTAGGCCACACAAGTATACCGAAGGTACCGTCGGCTTCCGGCAACGCTGCTCGACCGAGAACTAGCTCAGCGCCACTATCTCCTATTTCACAAATCCGAAATCCACTCAAGTTGCCTAGCTCATCCGTATCAAGTCTGAACAAGGGCGAGTAGTGGCAGATGCAACGGGGGAACTGAGGATAGTCTTGCGAGGGTAACGTGCGTAAAGGATCACAGCAAGGGTTGTTGTGCGGGCATTGACCTCCTGCAAGACGGCATGGAACAACCAATAGTTGGAAGTGTTGTAATCAAATGCGTAGCTTGATGAGGCTGTGATGAGATGTGACATGTATACTGCGTGCAAGCCCCAAAGATTACGGTAGAACCTATTGTTAGCATGACAAGTCCGCGTAACCTGGGAATGGCATAAGCCAGTGGTTTGAGGTGTGTGGAGTGATGTCAGGCAGTGCAGGTGTAGATACGCATTCGTATATGGATACGCCAAGTACGCGTCCTAGAGCGATGGAAAACTCCGCGCGATCTCGGTAGATGTGTCTTCGCTTACTGAATCGATTGCCAATGCAATGACCGAAGACCAAGAGGCCGAGATACAGACCAAGGACCCATGTGCAGATTCTGATGGCGGGCAATGACGGACCACAACCGGTAGAAGCTTCAGCTGAATAGGCTCATGGTGCGAATTTGAGGCGTTACTGGCGAAGGATGCATCTCGGTCCCGAGGTGAGGTCAGCTGGGAGTGGGAAGAAGTTGGGCGCGCACGATGCTCTGTTTAGGGGGCGTGGTGCGAGTGGGCAGTCTGGAGCGTTGGGAAACAGCGCCTTGTCAGATCAGCCCGCCGTAACTCCAACGACGCATTCGAAACGGCTATCCCGCTGTCGCGACGTGCTATTCGCGACTATTGTGTAGATGCCGGGGCTATGTCAAAGGTTATCCACAAGTAGGTTCGTCGGCGGCGAGTGGTGCACGTTCACGCTGCTCCACTCGGCTGGGTGCTGGACCCTGGCATGAGGGAGACCCCAACCAGGCCGTGAATTGCGCGTCGTGCGTGCGTCCCCAAGATCGGAGCATGGCAGCTGCTGGACAACATTGCGCCGTACACCCACCACCCTCCCGCCTTCCCACCTTGTGACTCTGCGAGCTACAATACCACACTCCTTTCTGCGGTTGTACTTAACATTGCTGCACGCCTCCACCCAACGCCTGTACTCGCTCGCTCTCGCTTGATGGCGGACCCGAGTAACTAGGCCCCTTTCACTCACCAAGGAATCCTTCCGATGCTTAAACAATCCCGCCAGCCCATACACGAGTATGAGCTGGTTCCACGCGAATCTCTCGATGGCGACGACGAACAGCTTGTCGGCCAGGAACCAGGCGCCTCAAGTTCGTCGCGACACTCGTGGTTGCACCGCCTGAGCAGCCGCTTCAATGCTGTCAACAAGCTCTCTGATCGCGCTGTATACGCTCACTACGTCACACCGCGCCGCCGGAAACGGTCTATATTGCGGCTGATCTATTGGACTCTGTTCTCTGTGCCTTACATCCTCATAGTTTTAGTGCTGGTCGCCGGTATCTTCTTCCCGAGTTACACAGTCAGGCCTCCACACTACGAGGAACTGCGCAAGCGAGCCACTACCACGGGGCGCGCAAACCCCTACAACGAGAAGATCTTTATAGCCGCCTCGCTTGCCGAGACCAAGGGCGACTTGACGTCTGGCGCATGGGGAAGGGAGGTCCTGGAGCTGGTAGAGCTGCTGGGACAGGAGAATGTGCACCTGAGCATATATGAAGACAACCCCGATCCAGTGACGAAACAGTCGTTAATCTCCTTCCGCGAACAGGTCAAATGTGAGGAGCTCCGCCCCCTGTCCGAGACTGAAGACGACTAACCACCCAGCCAGGCAACTCCACCATTGTATCCGAAGATCTTGATCTCGCTACCCTTCCCCACATTACGCTACCCAACGGCGACAAACGCCTCAAGCGCATCGCCTTCCTTGCCGAGGTGCGCAACCGAGCCCTTGCCCCGATCGACAAACACGGCGTCAAGTTTGACAAGGTCCTGTACTTGAACGACGTCAACTTCGATCCCGTTGAAGCTGCCCAACTCCTCTTCGCAACCAACATCGACTCGACCGGACGTGCCGACTATGCAGCGGCATGCGCTGTCGACCACATCATGCCCTTCAAGTTCTACGACCGCTTCGCCACGCGCGATTTCGACGGCATGATAACTGGCTTGCCCTTCTTCCCGTGGTTCACCAGCGCGGGAACAGGGACCAGCAGGGCCGATGTGCTCGCAGGGAAAGATGCGGTGCGGGTGAGGAGTTGCTGGGGCGGAATGGTGGCTTTTGAAGCCAAGTGGTTCCAGGAGGGGACCGGAGCACAGCCAGAACCCGCAAACCCACAGAACGGGACGCCTAATCACAGCATCTTCCCACTTCGGTTTAGACACGACAACGAAACGTTCTGGGAAGCGTCCGAGTGCTGTCTGATCAACGCAGATCTCCAGTACCGAATGTCTGGAAAAGGCCGGCCTGCGGAATCTAGGATATACATGAACCCGTTCGTTCGGGTAGCATATGACGAGAAGACCCTGAGCTGGCTCTCTTTTATTCGTCGCCCGGAGAAGCTCTACGCTCCAATCCACGACATTCTCAACTACTTCGTTGGCTTCCCTGAGAAGAAGGCGCGCTTCGCTGAAGAGCCTGGTGAGCTCGTAACAGAAAAGGTCTGGATCTACGACCATCCGGCTGCAGCTTTTGCACAAAACGCCACCGAAGCCGATCTTGAAGGTCACTATGAGGAGCAAACACGGAGAGCGGCACCTGGTGGTTACTGTTCATCGCCCAATCTCCTTGTCATCAATGAGAAGCCCGAACACGGCTCTGGTGCGTGGAGCAAGATCTTTGTTCCAAGACCCCCCAAGTACTGATTGCTCGACACACGACCACTGACGACGACTTTTCTTTCACACATACTTTGAAACCTCAAAAATTTTCTTTGTAATGCATAGCGGGATGTTTGGGAAATACGGCGTTTCTAGCTCTTTGAGCTTTTCTAGAATTTCTACAACATGGTCATCAACAAGCCTCGATTGAAGAGCATTGCCCTCAACTTCACAGCGCAGGTACATTAGGGACACTTCAGGAGTTATTTTTGGGACTACCAGTTTAATGCGTGTCCGTCGACAAGGTGCTGGTGTTGTCTTCTTTCATCTAGTTTCAACTTTGATATCAGAGCCAGAGTAGCCTCGAGATTCATCAGTCATACAATGTCAGATGTCACACTTCAAGTGTCTTGTCTTCCTTTCACCGCCTCCGTGTTTTGGCACTAGTGACACTGCTCATGTGCCCTCTCTCCTCAAAAAGCAAAAGACGAACGGTCTCTTGGTCGAATTGAGATTCTTTTTGACATCCCCAGGCGATGCTTTGAAGTGCTCCCATTTCCTCTTGACGTCTGATATTGTGACTGCCATCCGACGTGAGGCGAGCCGCGAGGCCCTGCCACCTGAGTTTCGGCCAATGACGACACGTGTGTATCAGTTAGCCTTCTCGCCAAGCCGCTAAACCCGAAGATTTCCTTGAATGCAAGATACGCGCTAGGGGGGACAACACGGTGCGAAGAAGACGCCTCATCTGACCGGGTCCTTATTGTATATACAAACTTCATCATCTCTTATCGCCTGCTGCCTGCTCTCTAGAACGATTTGATCGCCTTTGCATTTCCGCGACTATCCCCTGCTCGCGAAGACAGGAAGCTTGGCACAACGACGTCATCAAAGGAACGTACCTGCAGGCAGATATGGTTCTCGATAATGACACGCGTGGGTGGATAATGACCGCGGTCAGCGGCATAGGTATGTTTGCGCGGGCAACTGCATAAAACTCAGATGAAGCGGGCGGGCTAACGCGTAAACAGCATGCACATTTGGAGGTAAGATTATCCCCACGGTAGACTGAATCTACCGGTTTCCGAGAACTTCACCAAGTCCAGAAACTAAAGACGGCTAGCTTCGATAATATGCGTCGACCTCATCGTACGATATTTCCCCGGCAAGAAGAATTTCAAGATTGAAGAAAGTAATGCATTCTTGTCGACGGGACTGAGTCTGTCCTTTGGTGTCATGGTGCGTACCACCATCGTCATACAGTTTCCAGCACTTGCTGACTTAATTTCAAGATATTCTCGTCATTATATAGCATGCTTCCCTCGGCAAAAGACTATTTGAAGAAGGGAGGCATGTCACCACGAAATGCGATATTAACATTAATCGGTTGCTTCCTGATTGGTGCTCTTGGCATCTCAGTTCTTTCCGGAATACTGCACCAGTATATTCCACACTCCGTCGTGGACTGCGACGACAAGCATGGTGACGAAGAGCAAGGGAATGGTCATGATCACCACTCGCATTCTCATCCACCAATGCAGGAGCAACAGCCCAGTCTTCCGCAAGCCCATAGACATGACGAGCAACCCTCATACGGAACTAACAGCGATAACTCGAAAGCCGCTCTATCCCGGAGACCATCGTTGCACAAGTCGCTGTCATCCAAAGTATCTCAACTAGTCATTGGTGCCGAGAAACCATGTGACGATACGGATAGTGGACAATGTTATGGCGACCTGTGTGAAGTTCGGCCTGCACGCTTGCAATCGAGAAAGTCCTTGGGAAGCTTGACAACTGCACGGCCGTCAGGAATGAGCAGGAGCCAAACATCACAAGGACCGCATGAACGTCGAGCAATTTTGGAAGATGTTGACGAAACAACACCCTTGGTACCAGCACGGTCTGGGCCAGCTACAATGGAAAGCTCCTTTGCAAGTCTGCCGCCTTCTAATGGTCACGCAACATCCAGTCTGACACATGAAATTCAACCACTACAAAAACACAGCCGCTCATCCTCCACTACCTCATCACACACTGATCACCATCATCATCACGACCACGACGAGCATGACGAGGCGCAACAACATCATCACCACGTCCCAACGAACGCTTTCCTCTCTCTCGGTCTGCAAACAAGCACAGCAATTGCTCTGCACAAGATTCCAGAAGGCTTCATCACATACGCTACAAACCACGCCAACCCGACATTGGGCTTCTCCATTTTCCTCGCATTGTTTATCCATAACATCACCGAAGGATTTGCGCTAGCACTACCTCTCTACCTGGCGATCGGCTCGCGCTGGAAAGCGATGCTGATCTCGGCTGTCCTGGGAGGCGTCAGTCAGCCGCTAGGCGCAGGTGTAGCAGCAATATGGTTCAAGATTCAAGGCAGAGGCCGACAGGATGGTACAGATGAGGGAATGGACACTATCTATGGATGCATGTTTGCTGTCACGGCAGGTATCATGGCTATGGTATCACTGCAACTCTTGGGAGAGAGTCTAGATATGACAAATTCTCGGCGTCTATGCTTTGTTTCTGCATTTGCGGGTATGGGAATCTTGGGACTGAGCAGTGCACTCACGGCGTAGACATACATGGTTTTGCATTTCGACACCAAAGTGTTGGCAGTGACGCTGTAGACGAAGAACGTATCTTACTTACGTAGCATTGAGATCTATCAGTTTGGAGTGAACGTATACAATATATGTTACATCATCTAATCATACAGTACATATCTCTTTAAAACTCGCGCAAAGCATCAAGCACCTCCTTCTGCCTCTGCGTCCCCATCTTCTCAAATCCATCCACACTCATCACAAACGTGCCTCTTCCACCTGTCAGAGCCCTAAGTTGGTTCAAATAACCAACCATCTCCTTCAACGGTACTCTTGCCACAATCTGCCTTTGGCTATCACTCAATCCGCTTCCCATCTCCCCCGTTCCCGATGCAAAAGGATCCGGAGGGGTATAGATGAGCGCAGGATCAATACGCGGCAGCGCCTCTTCGTCGCCATTTGTTGTCGTGGAACTCATCGAATCATCCGACCCATCTAGTGACAATATCTGACCACCGCGTGAAGAAGAGATGTCTTGTACCACAGCGCCCATATTGTTCTCGTTCACGAAAATGGTCACGTTCATAACAGGTTCCATGAGCGTTGCTGGTGCGGCATCGCAGGCGTGTCTCAGACTAGTTGATACTGCAGCGCGGGTAGCCATGGAAATCGCTGTTGGTGATGTTTCGGGGAAAAGATGGGATTTCGCGTCGAGAGTTAAAGTTACGCGGGTGTTGGCTACGGGAAAGCCGTTGAAGGGACCACGGGCGAGAGCTGCGCTTGCACCGGCTTGGAGAGAGTGTAGGATGCCTGGTAGGGAGAGATGGGGTGGGATGTGTGTTTTGTGGCTAGCGGAGTCGGAGGCGGAGAGATTGGGATGGATTATATGGAGGGTGTTGTTATCAGGGAGGTTGTAGATGGTTTCGAAGGGATTGTCCTGCATTTTCTTTTCTCGTTCTTGCTGCTGGGGTGGACTGAGGGGAATGAGATTACCATCTTCTGCGGACTCGACGGAGGCAGTAATGCTGGCTTTTGTTTGTTTCCCTGCGACAAGCTTGTCGAGAGTGTATGTAAACGGTTCCGTAGCTGTCATCGTTGTGATCGTTTCTCTGTATCCAATTTCAATTTTTCCAATCCGCGCTTTGGCTTTGAAGTCATTGAGGAGCCTGTCTCGGGCAATTTCGAGATGGAGGTCGCCCATGCCTGCTAGATGCGTCTGGCCAGACTCCTCATCGACGGAAAGATGGAGACTAGGGTCTTCTCGCAGCAGGATAGCGAGGCTCTCTTGGACATGCTTTTGTTCACTGAGACTGTTCGGTTCGATACTCGTGAAGAAGACTGGTGGTGGGACGGCGATGGGTCGGAGTTGTAGAGTGTCCAGACCACCCGACGGTGTTCCCTTCATCTGAAGACCACGGTATACAATTAGTGTATCTCCGGTTCTAGCATGTTTCAATCCGGTGATGACACCAATTTGGCCGGCACCAATGCTGTCTACCTCGACGGCATCGTTTGCGTACATCTTGAGGAGCCGAGGCGCGCGTTCTGCGAGGGATAGGTTCGTATTGTAGAGGGTGGCACCCCGGTCAATGGAGCCTGAGTAGACACGCACGTAAACCAAAACGCCGCGTTTCGCGTCGTTGACCACTTTGAAGGCGAGAGCACATGCGTTGAGGTTCTTGACTTCTGCGACAGCTAGTTCGCCATCGCTTTTCGGCTGTTTCTTTGATGGCTTCGTCGTTCTCGTTGGTGTTGCTGCGGCAGCATTAAGAAGGGTGGCGAGGGTGCTGCTTTGATTGGAGATGCTGATTTCAGGATCGGGGCGTTCCAGTGGAGACGGGAGGAGATCGACGACCGAGTCAAGTAGCGGTTGGACACCAATGTTGCGGAATGAAGCACCAGCGAAGACCGGTATGACTTTCTGCGGTGCTTGTAGTACGACTCGGCGTAATGACTGCATGATTTGTAGTCCAGATATAGCCAAATGATCTTCATCGTGTTCCAGAAAATGCTCAACCATAACATCGTCATGCTCGCTCAAAATCTCAACAAGTGCTACTCTCGCCTTCTTGATCTCCTCTGCGAACTTTTCGTCGGTCTTGCTCAGCTCCTCCAGCCCAAAAGCCTGGATATCCCTTCCATCGCCACCCGCTTGCCAGAGCATACCACGTAGATTGACGGCATCACCAACTCCAACAAAATCGCCGTTGCCGTTCTTCCACCATGGTATTTGGCACACAGCTGGCCATCCATGTAACCTAACACCTATTTCTTTGACAGTGCGTGAGAAGGCAGCACCTACGCGGTCCAACTTATTGACAAAGATGATTCTGGGAATATGGTACGTTCCAGCTTGCGTCCATACCTTCTCCGTCTGCGCTTCAACGCCGGCGACTCCATCAAGGATACATACAGCACCATCCAAGACACGGAGCGAACGCAACACTTCAAAAGTAAAATCTGCATGGCCGGGTGTGTCGATCAGATTGATGTTATGAGAACTTGAAGATCGTGGAACATTGTCGAACGAAGCTGGTAGCTGCGGTGGAGGTAGTGGAGTCTGGGTACTTGGTGGTAGCGGAGGCCAGTGGAATGTTATCGCTGCAGATTGAATGGTGATGCCGCGTGCTCGTTCAGCCGGGAGGAAGTCGGTTACTGTTGAGCCTTCGTCAACATTTCCTATTCGCCTCGTCACACCACTATAGTAGAGCATCCGCTCAGTGGTAGTCGTCTTTCCTGCATCGATATGGGCGATGATGCCTATGTTGCGGGTTGCCTTCGAAAGTAAATCATGTTGAGGCTGCGTCGACAGCAACCGCCGTGGAGTCTTCACATGGTGTCGCAAGACTCGACGGGTAGACGTAACCCATCCGACCCTCATGCCCGAGACTGCTTGCTGCGATACTGATGCGCTGAGACGATGGTGTTTGTCCGGCGCACGTGATGTCAAGAAGGTCAACGTTCGCGCTTTGCCTAGCTCGGCTAATTCCAGGGTTGGCCAGGGCACTCGCCCAGCGACATCATCGCATCACTCGACAGCTAGTTGCAGCTGTCCAGAGCTTCAATTAACCACCACACGCCATGGATTACAGCGCCCACGACCCGGACCACCCCGGCGGCCGCGACCCATGGGCATCTTCGCCTCAGGCCAACCGAACGTCCTTTGGCCAACCGTCAGCCAACGATATCCCCTCATCCCCGCTGCCTCCGCAGGCTTCCCCGTACCATGAAGGTGGTGAACAGTATGGCTACATGGGCGACCAAGATGCGCAAAGTCGACCAGGCACAGCGCCAGAGAACGGCGACCATCTACAGCAGCCTCAGCAGCCGGGTCAAGATGCGCCGAGGTCACCACATGCACAGCAAGGTCAGCAACAGCCGCAGAGGTACCACGGGAATAGACCGCAGCGACAGCAGCAACACTACAAGCTTCAGGCCAAGGTCACGGGACTCGAGAGGAATAGCAAGAAGGACCCTATACTGCGATTCGATGTTTACGTACGTCTAGATGACATTGATATACCCGGGCTAGGGTTGCGCGACATAGTGAACATCGAGGGATGGATCAAGGTAGACATGTGGTCTCCAGACGTCTTGGTCGGACTGCATAGCTACCTCCGATCCTGCTCATACCACTTGCGCCTGGCTCTCAAATCACTTGCCATGCTGACTTGTCTCTAGACGAACCTACCCAAGTTTCGAACGACCCAATTCCGCGATGTCCGACGTCTACACTCCGAATTCATAAAGCTAGGCGAGCACCTCATCTCAGCTTGTCCCGAAGCCATCGTGCCTGCAGTACCGCCAGCGACCACCTCGGCCGGCGCAGGCACCGACGAAGATGAGGCACGCTTAAAGACGTCGTTACAACGGTGGTTAAACATTGTGTGTAGCAATGACATCCTGATACGCGACGAAGAAATGGTCTTCTTCGTCGAGAGCGATTTCGGATACAGTCCTGTCGTACGGAGGAAACAACCTGCCACTGGTGTGCGCCGTAAGATGATCAAGCAATTTGCGCCGCCGCCAGATGACACCCCAGAGCTTGCTGCAGCACGACCAATTGTGAAAGCTTTCTATCTGGGTACAATGGAGGCTGAGCAGAAGCTGGAGAAGGTTGTAAAGCACAGGAGAAGTAGGCATATCCACAAGTAGATTCATGGATGCTGGGCTAACATACTCCAGATCTGGGTGTTGCAGAGTCCGACCTCGGTGCCAAGTTCGCGGCGCTACACGTCCAGGAGACGCACGTTGGTCTCTCACATGCATACAAGAAGCTTGGAAAAGTCATTCAGGCCACCGGCGATTACCACGCAGCTCAGGGTACTGCTGAAGCCACAACTCTTGGTGACCCTCTACAGTACCATAGCAGCGACGCCTTCATCGCAAAGGAAACCCTCACGAATCGACACATCCTCTTACGCGAGCTGCTCCAGGCACAGTCCGCGACAAAGTCTAAGCTGTCTGCGGCTGACAGGTTGAAAGCCAGCTCTAGTGTAAAACGGGACAAAGTCGATGAGGCTATCGCAGCTCTAGATGAAGCACGGAGTCACGAACAGTACCTCACGACGAAAGCTCAGCGCGTTACCGCCAACCTCCTCCAAGAGCAGCGTAAGTGGTTCAACAGAACCACACAAGACATGAGACAGGCAATTCGCGAATACGTCGTACGAGAGATTGAGGCTGAGCGCCGTACGCTTGCCACATTAGAATCTGTACGGCCAGACATTCGAGCTATCGATGGTAGTGGTGGCCTTTCTCGACTGGGACGCGAAGCACACCCAGCTCAACGCCGTGTTTCCATGGCCAGTTCGCAAGGTCCCAAGGGCGATGCATGGTCTGGCGTACCACGGCGACCAGGTGATGGCCTCAACCGTAGCATGAGTGGCAGCATCGTTGCTCCGTTACCCGAGGTCGATGAGAACGCGGAAGAGTCAGTGGGCGGCAGGAAGCGTGCGACAAGCAAAGCAGGCAGCCAGAAGGGGCTCGAAGAAGATGACGATCGCATCGACGCAAAGAATGCTGCAAGTAGATTGGCCACTACGACGTTCTAGGAGCAACTTCGTCTGGTAGGTTGAAGTGTATTGGGCAAGGCATGGCGGATCGCATTCTTGAGGAGAGCGACTGCAGGATACCACTCGACATTTGTATTACACCCCATATGAGCCCACCTCTGACTGTTTCTCCATGTTGTGTGGCATCTGCTATGCTCGTCCGCGGACGTGAAAGCAGAGGCCGCACCTTCCGTAAAAAGATGCGATGAGTCGACGTCGGACTAGCGCTAATAAATGATCGTTGTTCTGTCTACATCACAACGTCCTTGTCATCTTGTCTCATCGTCATAACTCTTGTTCAGTCTCTGGGCACGCGCGTTCGTTTGTCGTCTACTCATCGGCCACGCGCATCCACAACCAATTCAGCATGGATTGCTCCGACTTTTCGAAGATCATGCAGTCCCGATCTACCACATATGCATCGGGGCATATCGCCCGCATCAGTACGTGGCTGCAATATTGCACTTGATTGAGTCCCGGTACCGGGACCTGCCTCGGCTTTTGACATCTGCTACGGCAGTGAAGGCTGCAATCCAGATTGGCGGACGTGGCAGCTGCACACTATCCTAGTGACAATCACGGTTCCAGAGTGCATCAGTTGATCAAAGAGCTTTTCGTGCCAACCTGGACCGCAATCAATACAGCGTGGCAATGGATATTACAAAGTGTGGGGTTGCATATTGCATTTCGACCATCTGGACGGATGGCGGCAGTCCTCTGCGCTAACACTATTTCGAGCCCATGCCGCCTGACTGACAAGCGCACTTGGGTCTGCGCCATCCTTCCAGAACCGTGCCACGGCGCCAGCCGTTTTGTACCATTCTTGCACGGCGTCAGCTACTCCGACGTGGCTTTTCTTGGGCCTTGCCCAGCCGGGAGGCCTTAACAAGAGGCGGAAGACACATCAAACTGATCCTAAATGCTCCACGTCTTGCGACAGCAGCGACCATTTTCGTAGTCTATAAAGTCATAGACGTCCGGAGACTTGATTCCCCGCAGAATGCGACACAACAATCCTGGGACCACTTCCTGTTGTGGGGCGCGAGACAAGGGTTGAGGATTGCACCTAACCTTGGAAGAGTACGCGCGCCTATTCCGTGACGACGACCATCGTATTATTTATACCTAGCAATCATCCCTTCAGCCTACGGATGGAGTGCTCGCTGTGCCACCAGTGCACAGTAGTGTCGAGCAATATCTTGATAAGCATCCTAGACATCGTGGCATGTTGATCGTCACGAAGGGGAGCCTTTCACAGTGGTCAATGATTTGACTCTTTTACAGACTGAGAGACTAGCATATTCGCAGAATCGTATGCAGTAGACATAGAGCTTAGCAAGCTCACACTGATAGAAAATCTCCCTCAAGATGACTACGTAGAGTCAACACGACTCCGCAGAGCCCAAGAGTGTCAATATCCAGCGGCACGGCGGGTTGGACGGGAGCAGGGTGAGCAGCCACACCATCTGACCGTAAGCGAGACGTCAACCGCCAGCAGCTCCGTGCGGCCCTGCGTTCCGGGTAAAGTGATGTGCGACTTCAACCTGATCACACATCAGGTGGTTCTTATGAGGTACCCTAGTCTGCGAATAAGATCACTGAAAGACACGAATTATCGGAAACGCTTTTCCTCCATTGGCTTCACTGAAACCACCAACCCCATTACTTCACGCAGCCTATGGACGCCTTCAGCCGGGATGTCCGAAGGCCAACGTCCAGTTCGGTCCAGCCTGGATAGATGGATCATACCCGCAGCCACTGGCGATGTCTAGGGTCTCGGGGACAGCCATGGCGAGCACTCATAACCTAGCAGAGCCCGCGTCCCCTGCAGACACCTTTGGTTGCCTTGCTCCCCTACATTGATGATCCCCTCGCTCGAGTCTTAAGTTTGGACGTACATTCTCTGCAAAAGACGCTTAGAGTTCAGACGCTGCAATCAACGTCGCGGATCGGCAGACATCCCGGCCATCTTCCATCCCCACGGGGCACACCCGACATTAGAAAGCCAATAGCCGCAGATCTCTCGCAACCATGCCGAGAGTGTTCAGATATCTGAAAACAGCGCTTGCGCCTAGTATCGGGCCTGTGTCACCACGAGAGTCAGTCGATAACAACAATTCGTCACGCAAAGCATCATTCACTTCTTCAGCCGATGACACATGGCTTCCAGACTTTGATCCGCTCACAGTCTCGGCGTTCGAGCTCTCGGAACTTCTGAATGCGCAAGCCCTCACAAGCGTACAGATTGTGCAGTTATATCTAAAAGAAATTGAACAGCATAACAGGAGAGGAAGACAACTGCGCGCGTTAATCTCGGTGGCTCCGAAACATGAAGTGTTAAAAATAGCTAGAAAGCTTGACGAAGAACGAGCTAGAGGCAAGATCAGGGGTCCGCTACACGGTATTCCAATAGTACTGAAAGACAGCATCATGACCGATGAGAAACTGGGCATGGACACCACAGTGGGTATGTGGCAGGCAGACAGCCTCGATTGTAATCGGTAACTTACTTGGCTTAGGATCGTACGCCTTTGTAGGCTGCATACCGAAGAAAAGTGCAACCATCGTTCAACGGTTGATCAAACGAGGTATGATCGTTATTGGAAAATCCAATTTGACAGAGTTCTGTGGCCTCAAAAATCCTTCTATGCCTCCAGGGTGGTCCGCGGTCGGTGGACAATGTCAGTCGCCGTACGTGTCAAGACACATCGAGAAACGAAAGCTACATTGGGAACTTTCAGCGCCAGGGGGATCTTCGACTGGATCCGCTGTCGCAGTGGCTTCAGGTTTCAGTACTCTTGCCATCGGAACAGACACTATCGGGTCTCTAATTACGCCTGCAAACCGCGCAGCCCTTTACGCTCTAAAGCCTACAGCTGGTGTGGTGCCAATGGACGGTATCTTCAATCTGAGTAAAACCTTTGACGCCGTCGGAGGCATGGTAAGCATATGCATATCTGTCAGCTCGTACCAGAAACACTGACTGTGTGCTATAGGCCAAATCTGCAAAAGATCTTGTAGCGCTGATGGATGCCATGATGGTTCCAACCAACCGCGAAGAACACACAAGGAGCCCACATAGATCGTTCAAAATCAAGCCGGACTTCGGATCGCTCCGTATCGGCATATGTGAGCCGACCATCTGGAAAGTGTGGCGAAAAAGTGGGCGGATCAATGCCGACGCTGAACGATTCATGGTATGTTGGTGGACTTGTGCTTACGTGGGTGCAACGAACACACGTTATTTTGCAGGGGTTCGTGTTGTGTTGGTGCATACAATGCTGACATGATGCAGACACAAAAATACGATATGATTGTTCAGAGTATGATCGAGATGGGAGTCGATGTCGTGTATCCAGTGGAATTGCCAAACCAATCAAGCTTGACTATAGACGGAAAGAACTGCTTTGAGCCTGTCGTGTGTTAGTATTCGGCTCTCTGATTTGCATTGTATGTATGCTGACATGATACAGACTCCGAGTTCAAGGATTGTTTAGCAGAGTTTATCCGCGATTTTAGAGTCACGAAGATGCACTCTTTGGCTGAGATTATCAACTTCAACCTAGATCACCCCGAGCTGTGTCTGCCACCAAGTAGGTCGATGCAGACTGCCAAACCTCTATTTCTTACTAATCCTAATCAGCATGTCCGGACCAGAACGATCTGATGGCTGCGCTGCAGTCGAGCACCAAGCGTGAAGAGGTGAATGCCGCGCGGCAACATCTTCAAACTGCCGGCGGACCTGAAGGCCTGGATTTTATCTTTGCTACAAAACAACTTGACCTGATCGTTGCTCCCGGCGACGCACCTCTCTCTACCCTTGCAGCAGCAGCCGGCTATCCGACTGCCGCATGCCCGCTCTCCGCCCTGAAGCTCAACGGTCAGCCTTTTGGCATAACCTTGGCTTCGCGCCCGCACACCGAACATACACTCCTTCACTTTCTGACAGCATACGAGAATATCTTCCCTCCACGCGCACTACCCATGCCTCTCTCATCCGTGCCTTTGCAAGATCCAAATCCAGAACCTTTGCCAGATCAGCCAATCATCGATCTAATATTGCATGAGTGGGATACACGAAGATTTAGTTGCAGTGCGGATGCACTTGCAGATTGGCTGAATGCACGATGGCGGAAGAGCGGTTATGAATTGAGTGCGGAGACAGTCTGTGAAGTGCTGCGGAGTAATGGTCGGATCGCATTTAGGGGCTTGGGTGATGATGCTGAAGGTGCATTCTCGAGATGATGAACGGGTATGTTGTTACTGTTGTTTTGGTGGTGCATGGGTTAGCGCGGCGTCTGGTCAGTTGAGTTCTGAATTTTGGTTGGGTAAAGGTGGTGTTCGGGCAGGATTAGCAAGGGATATCCACATCCACTCAATCTTTGTGACTCATAACAGAATCTGCGCACTACGTTCCGCACTTTGCGTAAGTCAACACATGGGAGGTTGACACGATAACGAACACTTTGAATGTATATGAGCTTACGGGATATAACAGATAGTTTATATTGTACTCTGATAGCGTTTTCTTCATCAATCAATCAACAACAAAGCTGCTTGGCGCAGCGGAAGCGCGCCGGGCTCATAACCCGGAGGACGCTCGATCGAAACGAGCAGCAGCTAGTTGATTATCTTTTTGCATTTTTTCGCAGCTCTCGAGTTGATCCTTTTTTTGGTTGGCACAATGCAGTGGAAGACATGTTGCAGGGCTGTTGTGGGGCTTTTGTTGATCCTGCCAGTTGCTCTTGCGACGCTTCAATCCTTTTCAGCTGATAGAGTGTGGCAGTGATTGCATACGTGCGAAAAGCACTGCTTTCTTTACGCGAATACAGCTCATCAGGCGTAGGAGGAAATTAGCTTTTTACACTGTGCGCGCAAAGCCAAACCCTACCTTGAAGGTAGTCGCTATCTTCTAGGCTTGTGGAGGTCTTTGCTAACAACTCTGTGTACCTCCAGGGTAGGTAGTAGTTCTTCGTATGACTTATGTAAAACCTGTGGTATGACGTGCGTACATGCCGACAAGGTATCGTTTGCTAGACAATCAAAGATCCATGCGAGGATGCAAGACCGAGAATGAGTGTGTGGAGTCTCAGGTTCGTATTATGTACCTGTTACAAGTCTGCTTAATATCAATCCTTAGACCGATGCCGCTGACACTATTTGCTACATAGAGTTTCTGAAGTTATGCCTGAACTTGGTTCATCTCGAGTCTTAATCTTCTAGAGAGGCACTCAATCCTGCGGTAAGAGCCGGTGAGGCAGTGTGTCGCATCGGCGAATATTTCTAGTTACGTTGTAGGACGGCTTGGGAGATGACCGCTATCAGACAGAAGTCTCGTTCATCTTTGTTTGTACTCTGAGCGATGCGCTCGCGATACTGTTTCCAGTTTCGGCGGGTCTTGGGTATAACTCATCGGCTCTAGAGAACGTACCGATATCTTCAAGCTAGATATCCACGGAAGCACGAGAAGTTTGGTGGCCTTGGGCCCAACAATCATATTCAATTGACTATACAATGCTAAACAATACAAACCGAATCATGCTTCAACAACTCTCATTTCCGGGCGGCTCTCCATCTTCCATCGAAGTTACAGATCGCGGTGGCGACGGCGATCTTGGTAGATGGTGGTGTAGCTCACAGAATCGACACTGGGTAGGACAGTGACCGTGGAACAAGGTGGGTCGGTGTTGAAAATGGTTGTGACAGTAGAGTAGCCTGGCGCAGTATCGAAGATGGTGGTGATAGTAGAGTAACTTGGTGTAGGTTCGACGATGGTAGTGATGGTAACCAAAGGAGGCGCTGGCGCAGAACCAACGACAGTAGTGATGGTGACCACGGGTGGAGAGGGATTAACTGTGACGACAGGCGAGGGATATACAGTGGAGGTGCTGATGGCGATAGTGCGCGTAGGAAGTTCGAGAGTGCTTGTCCGTGGAGAGGCATCGATGAGCTGCATCTCATAATCCTTGTCACACCTCTTCATATCTTTGCTGGGCTTCTGGATCCGAATTTCGCCCCTATCCTTTCCTCTGCCATCCCATTCGCCATCTGCACACATCTCCGTGCCAGGTTGGAATGGGTGATCGAATTTGACAGCCCTATGAAACGATTTGCGGGGTTCGAGATCGCCGTCCTTCTGGCCAACTTCAGCCGTGTAAATCGACTGGTCGATGATTGTATAGACTGGTTTCCCGCCAACCATCGTGTAGAGAGTCTGGCCAGTAACGGCTGGTGAGGCAACCGGGGAGACTGGTCGCGGTCGTGTAGCTGTCACTGTAACAACTGAGGTGACCGGGTCACCGGCTGTCACTGTGACAACTGGTGTATGCGTGACGGTAATCAGGTCTTGCGGGTCAGGTACTGGGCCCTTGCAATAGACGGGATTCTTCGGTCCAGAGCGGCACTCGAACTTGAACGTGTTATCGGGGCTTTTTGCGTAGCATTCGTAGCAAATGACTGCCGCTGTCCAAGGGTGTAGCATCCATACACCAATACGAGGTCCCTTCCACTTGCTCTTGCGACGTGGCTCAAGATTCTGGGTGGCTTTGTCAACTGATTCCTGAAGCGGCTCAGAGCGACGCATGTGAGATTGGCCATAGTCTCCGCCGTAGATGGTAACCGTTTTTGTAGAAGGAGGGAGAATAGTGACTGTTTCGAGTGGTCCAGGCGGAGGCATAACCACAGTGACTGTGCTCTGAGGGAAGACGGTTACTGTAGTCAGTGGAGTGCTGAGATAGATCGCGCTAGTAGTTGATACGAGGGGCGTGAGAGTGTTGCTAGTATGAACCCACTCCGAAGACTCGAAGTATGTTGTCTCGGTAACGACGCTGGGCAAGGTCAGAATCAGTTGAGAAGGAGGTGAACAATCGGGAACTTACTAGGGATTTGGGACCGTGATTTGCGGAGGTTGGTAACAATCGAACAGTACTGAGAGGAAAGGTTCTTCATGAACTGGTGAGATGCATTCGGAGATGGCCTGAGGAAGTTCCTCGGTGGACGTTGGGGGGCCTTTGCAACCGTGATGCTGGAATGTACTGATGAAGCAGGGTGGTCCGCCTTCGTTTATGCGTCCGATCCAGGCCTCATGCTTATTGTGGAAGGGCTTGATGCTGTTGGCGCCGACGACGATGTTCTGGCACTTGCCCATCTTGAGATCCATGTTGCCGCGTTGTGTTGCTCCACTGCAGTCATCGCTCGTGAAAGCATATGTGCGTAGTTCGTTCTTCTCCTTAGCCTGAGCTAGCGGAGAGAGGATTGCGAGTAATGCGCCTGTGGCGAGGATGACAGAGTGAGCCATGATCGAAGAGCTTTGTTTTATGTCAGTAGATGCTCTTGCTATGATTGAAGGCTAAACAGGAGAATGCTGGTGAGAGAACATACCAGCAGAGGGGTTCAGCTGGAGCTCAGTTCGACAATGACAGATGCGAATGCTGAGGAGTATGATCTGCAATGCATTAGCACTATGAGAGAGAACGTGTATGTGAATGCCGAGTAAGACAGAGTGACATACTCAACTAGTAGGCTGAGGAAAGGTTTGTTCGCTGGAAGCTGGATCGATGTTTAGAAGACCCTATGAGAGTTCAGCACCAATGGTCTAAGCAGCATCATATGGATGAGGTAGTCCGGGGATATCGGAGTGCGTCCATGGGTAGGTCAAGTGCAATGAATGGACAAGAACAGAGGAACGTACCAATTGAGTAGAAAGGCAGTACTAGTAGACCGACCAACCGATTGTACTGTTGCTTGGCCGAGTGGTGTAGTGGGCTGAAGAAGAAGCAGAGAGATCGGAGAGGAAGCGAGCTTATATGAGACCCAGAAGACGCTAACGTCAGTTTCCGGGCTTCGTCACCGAGCTGTGGTTGAAGAAGGCATTCTGCATGGGTCAAGGAAGGCAGCTTGTCGATGTTGTGAGGTCGTTGCGCTCTTCGCCACGGAACAACGAAGCTGGGACGGTTCTGCGCGATCGAGTTGGGCAGGGAGTTAGCCTGGAGGGTGGTCGCACCCAATGCTGCGGCAAGAACATATCAAGATGCAAATAAGTCAAGGAAGGACCACTGAAACGCTGTAGTAGCGACATATCTGGTAATAACCGTTCGCTTTTCCGGTGGTCTTCGGCTGTTCTTACGTCCAGTCTCGAAATGTCCTTAAGACACCAAAGTGACCCCTGGCATAGACAGCTATGTAATGAAGGCCATGTCAGATACGTTACGAGTAGTCTCGTGCTGCAGTGTTGTGACGTTAACATGGAAGCAAGAAAGATGGCACGGGACCGCAGCTGGCAGAATGGGAAGGTGGTGTGAGAATCCACTTAGACAAGACAACCTTGTCCTCAAACGCGGGAAAGAGCTGAGCAGGTGTGCTTCGCCAAATCTCTAGATGTGGGTGAGCGTGTTGAAGCCAAGTAATGGCAGGGTGTAGATGCATACCAGAAGTTAGGAACATGTCCTAGTCCATTGATATAGGTGGATTCACAGCGAGAAGAAACGAGGCACAGCTCATGGAATGATGATACTTGCCGGTATACGCTCTTAACCCACAGCGCGGACGATCTACGCAGTCCCACCCCTCATGTACGTATCCAACGCCTGAACGCCTCATCTCCGTCCGAATCCTGTCTTATCCTGACGACAACCGGAGTGAAAGCCTCTACCACTCCCCCCACTCATCATCCTTCTTCGCACCTCCACCCATCCCACCTCCAGCACCGCCCTTCTTCATTGCGCTTGTACCGATGCCGCTGGGCTTCTTCGGTGCCATTCCTCCGCCTGTCTTCGTTTCACCCGCGCTAGCAAACTCATCCCAGAAGTCCTGCTTATCCTTCGCCGGGCCCTTGGGGGCCGCACCGAAGCTCTCCCAGAAGTCTTTGCGCTCGGGTTCGCGTCGGCCAGACGTAGCAGGGGAATGTGTTGAGGAATCGCCTTCGACGAATCGCGTGAACTGCGTGTTTGCGTTTGCGACGCCTGATTGAAGGGTCTGGCCTAGGGTGCCAGCAGTTGTGCGAGCCTGAGATGCGAGGTCTGCCTCGGCGAGCTGGAGAGTTGTTAGTCACCTTAGTCGTATTCGCTTTCGACGATATTGTTAGGCATACCTTTGCCATACCGGGCTTCACGTAGCCTTCATAACCCGTTTTGCCCACCTTGCTCACGCTTGCGCCTAACCATCCGAAGCCCTTGGTAAGTGCGGCAAGAGGGTCTTTCTGGAAGTCGTCAAGTGCAGGTGGCGCACCCGGCTCGTCGTCCTTCTTCCAGGAATCTGGCTCGCTACCAAAGCCACCGTATTTGCCTCCCTGGTTTGGCGCAACGCCATCTGGTCTGTTGGCGTTCTCCTGTCCCATCTTGGCGAAGTAGGCTTCGTTCTTGACTTTCTGTGACGACATGGCATTGGTGCCGAGCGCAGGCGAGCCAGACCGTTGGAAACCTGGGTCGTTGCTTCGTGTCTTTCCCAGAGGTGTTTGGCTTCTACTGCCTGCCGCACTGGCTCGTCCGCTCAATGGCGCTCCCGTACCCGCTGCAGATGCATTGTCCTTCTTGGGTAACCGCTTGGGCAAATTGCTCTTGTCGAACTCCCTATCCTCAACTTTACAGCTGAGCCTCTCTTTCCACTCGTCGCCCGCCTCTGAATCGTATCGCTCTGATATGGAAGAGGCCTCGAATGTCCGTCCGTCTTTCGTATTCGATGGGTGCGTATTGAAGAAGTCTTGGAATGGCTTGTTGCCGCCGGCGGCCATGCGCACGAGTTCTGAGCCCTTGAAGGCATCCATGGTGATGCTGCGGATGAAAGAGATGTGGACACCAAGACCACGGTGTACACCAGAACAGGAGAGACACATGAAGATACCAAGTTTGGGCGAAGCCTAATGCGTCTCATCTTAGTAGGTGTAGTCGGTGATCGCGTGCGTAGGTGGAGGAAGGGCGGTTGCATACCCATTGCGGACTCGGCGCATTGCAGTCGACGCACTTGTTGTTGTCGTTGGTCTTTTGTATCTCCAGCAGCTGTGTGTGCAATTGGTTAGCATTTGTCAACATGGCATATACAATCCATCATCTGCGCTGCCTTCTCTCCGCAATTGACCCCTAGGACCCCACTCCTTACGATAGTAGAACGTGCAACGTACCTTGCTGCGCGTCTCCGGATCCACCTCCCACATTTTACTCATGATGGGCAACCGAGAAACTGCGCGATCGTGGAACAATAAGAGGTGGTATTTGGTCACAAGTTGGGGGGGAAGTGTTTGGGGTCGATGTTGCGGTCGAGATTCAGGGTACGTGGGCCCAAGTGGGAACGCGTGGCGCGTGTGTGCAGTTGAGCCTCAACTCGCATCAACAGGGATGCTGCGTGCTCTGCGTACTACCCACGTTTACTTAATCGCGAATTTTGCTACTGCATATGCTGGCGCATAACCTTATTCCACCTTATCGCTTTGTAACGCGATGAGAATACTATAATTGCTCGAGAGAATGGAATTAGTTGGTTCAAGTATTCTCAAACTACCTAGATAGACTACTACGAAGCGTATCTTTATTAAAGTGTAAGTACACTATTGTCTTCTGTATACCTAATTTGTAAGGAACAAGCGTCTTCGGATCCTCGCAAAGGAACGTGAGCAGCTCGTGTGTACACAGAACCACATATTCATGAGCACGCAAGAAACACCTCAGCTACCTAGATTGCTACTGAATTTTAGAATACGATTTTTCCCTACATAGCGTCCAATGGCCATAGATCGGCATCGTTCCGGTGTGCGAGATTCTGTGAAAGAGCCAGAAGCCAGTCATCTTCGTCTCCATCAAGCGGATCCACAAGTTCCACCCAAACCCAATCTGGTTCAATCCAAGTCGTGGTAGCAACACGGTTCCTGTCATACCACGCCTCACTAGACCCATCCGCATTGTGTATCGACTCCAGCTCGACACCAGCTTTTGCTAGTCCATTCTGCAAAGCTGCAAAGATTTTCTGGCACGGGAAGGTGCCGAGTTGTGGATGCCAATCGAAGAACGTTATCTTTTCTAGGTTGGAGAATATAGTATTGATCGTAGGGGCCATATTGATCAAGACTTCCAGCAAAGATTCGGGCACGTTATGACCATCCTCCATTGCTGAGATGCGGAGATGTTTAATATGCCTGGGTAGATTCTTGAAACGTCCTGGTAACACGTCGGCGAGCTGTCCCCATTCATCCTTCACTACCCCATAGAAGACCTGCCCGCACATCTGGAGCCATTCCAAACGATTCAAGACCCTCAATTCTTCAAAAGTGTTTGGATCGTTGTCTACGCGGAAATCGTTGAGATCTAGTGATGCGAGTGATTCATGGTGATTTGCGATTGCGCGTAGAAGCGTTCGTACGTTCACATCATCTGGCCCCATACCATGCCCATGGAAAGCAAGTTTGAACTTCTTCAGACCCTGGAATGATTCTAGCGCTCGAGCGAGATCTAGTGTGTCGCCGCCAACATTAGGCAGTATCAAGTTCTCGAGACTGGAGCCAACTTTCTCTAGTCGGTTCCAGAACGTCTTGTCAGCTTCCCATTCGGGGCGTGGACCTATCCCATCTCTGTCGCGATGTATACCTACATGGCCCAAGATGAGAGTTTTCAAGGACGGCAACAAGAACAACGAAAGGATGTTTCCAACACGTATCTGCTCAAGAACAATAGATGCCTCCTGCAAATTGGAGAACATCTGAGGTTCTAGTGCTGACTTGAACCACACGGCCTTGCGCGGCCAGAGGCTAGGTACAATCTCGACCTTTTTCACTCTCGGAGTGAACAACATGAATATGTTGAATTGATCCTCTCTCCCGTGATCCGCGAGCCACGTATTCAGCTTCCTTATCCTACTTTCCCCCGCAACTTCCCTTCGTCCTACTTTGTCAAACCCTACTCTCTCGGTGATATGTCGAAGTTCAGCAGATGTAAGTTGTTTGGGAAACTTAAATGTATGGCCCTCGTACTCCCATTCAACCTGCTGGACGCACCGTTCAAGGTCTGGAGAGGACGCAAGCGTACGGATGAATAGCCCTGGAATAGCATCTCTAGTCGAGTACGAGCTATACAAGATTTCTTTGGCAACCCGATGCAGACGTCTGTTGGTGAAACTGATCGTCCAAACGTCGTCGACGTCATCGAGAAAGACCTGGTTGATTATCTCGAATAGGAGCTCATCTGGAAGGGTGTCTATATTGCATTCGGATACTGCAGCGTTGGGGAGGTCTCCATTAACCAGCTGCTCCTGTTGGCTTTTGGGTAGATGCCAATCAATGGGAGATACTTCAGACATGATGAACTCGATTCTTGAGTTGTCAAGTTGAGCAAGCAAAATGCGACCGACCGTAACATTTCAAAGTTGTACCACAATGTTAGCGTCTTGGCAGCCTGTATGGATTCCTTTAAACATCATCTCCATGACTGTTGGTGCAAACTACAACTTTATACAAGATCTCTGCGGCTTTTCAATTTCTTTACCATAGATAGCGCAGCGTAAAGCCTCCATCACACTGCGGCCAATGAACAAACATGGTGAATATACACAACGTACAAGATTGCAGAATGTCAGGTAATTTTTCAATTTAAGTATCGAGTGGTGATGCAGCTACGTTGCATTTACGCAAGCATAGCTGTCCCGTCTCTTTCAACTATCTACCAGCAAACCCTATTGCGACCCCACCTTCCCTAACGCCATTATGTGTGGCATGGTGTGTCCCATCTGCCGTTGCCGTGAGGCCCTCTCGTATCCTCTTCCCCACCCCTAAATAAGTATATACATTGCCGCATAACAGAGATCCAGCGAGAAAGGAAAGTATTGTACACAGGTGATGGTGCCATTAATGATGTGATCGAACCGGAGAGTCCCGGGCAGAGATATAACGCAGGACCCTCAAAACAGTGATGGAACAAACTAGACGGCCGTGCGTCGATGCTATGTATTACGCCTGGTTGTTTTGGATATGGTATGGGTGTAGGTTCGTCAGTCGTAACGCGCTTATGACATCCAACTTTGCTGTTTGTACGTATGATCTGTGGAGAGATATGTAGGATCTCCAACCTATGATGTGTGTGCACCTTTGATCGAACTGGCATATGGTGGTTTTTGCTATTCGTCCTAATTCGGGTCTGGGTTCCGCACGTTCAATTGTCGTCCATAGTCTCGGCTGTCATCGATGCTTCCTAAACTTTCCCGGCTTGCATTCGCGCCGTGGAAAGTCAAGACAGCCGTTGGGTTAAGTCGCGAGTCGACCAATATCGGTTGACTTAATCGGCGGGTTGAGGGCGTAACAGGAGGGATCGATTCGTCGTCATGACGGCTACGTTGCGAGCCAAAGTTGGTGACAAGTTGAGTTGGCGACTTTTCGCTGCGCCCTCCCAGCAAACCAGCTCTGCTCATGGTGCTCACATTCCGCGAGATGCCTGCTGAGCCACTCTCATGCCCATCCTGTTGTTGGACTTGTTGCCTCCTCTTGCGCCATAGGACAAATATTATGCCACCAGCGATGGCCAACAACGCGATAACACCTCCAGCGACACCACCAGCAATAGCGCCTACGTTGGTAGAACTCTTGTCAGAATTGGAGGACCCTGTGTCAGCAGGAGCTGCTGTTGCTGTGGGGGTTACGACAAGCGTGCGGGTGATGACACGGCCGCTCTCGGTAACGACAGTTGGCATTGTGACGGGTTCCTCTGCCGACGTTGGAGTATCATCGGACTCGGATGATTGGGTAGTCGATGGTTTTGCGCTCTGTGTGACCTGTTAGCTTTGTGCAACAGGCAGGACTGGAAATAAATACAGTAGAAGAAGAAGTAGAAGAAGAAGACGGCGTCGCAGTGACTACAGAGGTAACAATCTCTGGATCAGGTCTCACAGTGACGACCGGTGGCGGAGGCGGGGCCGACTACCACGAAGTCAAACACTGGTCACAGAAGAGAGTACAGATACGAATCAAAGCACACCAAGAGATTTGCAAAAGGACGAAAGAAGGAGTGCACGCAAGATAGGAAGGGAGGTACTAACAGTCTTGGGAGCTTCTTGCGTCGATGAAGGCGCGTCTGCGGAGGATGTGGGCTGTGAGCCTCCGATGGTACCGGAAACCTGACCGTCCATTTCGATGTACATGAACAGGTCCTTGTCCTTGTTGCCGCACTTTTCGTCGGGAAAGCCAGGACAGTCGACCTCGCAGTCGTTCATGTTGGCCGTGTCTCCAGGCGCATAGTTGGAACACCAGCAGTCGGTGTATTGTAGGACGGCGAACGCATATGTGCCTTCCTCTTTGCAGTGGTTGGTGCAGTTGCCGTTGGATTGCCATGGCCAGTTATCTGGTGAGGTTAGATGTGGATCGTGGAGCCACACGGATCGACATGATACTTACAGACTTGATCGTTGCTACCAGTGTTCAGGCTGGAACAGTATGATTGCGTCCAGTCTGCTGCGCCTGCTGGTTTGATGGAGGCCAGCAATATGAAGAAGGCGAAGAAGCCCAGCAGCGTCGAGGCGAATCTGTGCTCCATGTTGTGGGATGTGTGAGGTTGTGGGTGGGGTCGTCGAGTGTGATTGTATAGGCGCGTCCGTTGGCGGAAGACGACAATGTCGTTTGTTCTCGCGAGTGAATGGGCGCGTGTAGCGATTGTTGACCGCGACAAAGACTTGGATTAGCGATTGAACGCCTCCGACGTCGTCAACGAGCGATGCAGTGGGTGAGTGAAGTTTGCGGAGGCCTCGAGGGCGTGCAGGCGGGGTGGATGGGTGGATGTGGTGTGAGGTGGTACCAGCTGGTGGGAATGGGCGGGCTCGGTGCAACGGGTTATTGGTCGTAGGCGGCGATGTCTTCCTGGTATCCCCTCAAGCTATCGTCAGCATCGCTGCCCGTGGATGGATTATCTGACGGGTGTCGCCGGTAGCACAGCTGGTTGTGGAGAGGGAAAAGCTGGACGGAGACGGTGCCGCTGTTGAGGATGGGAGCTGGTGGAGCTGCAGGACTTACCAAACGCTAACTGGCCGGTAGGTCTGTGCTGGTGAATGGAACACTACCTGGCTACTGATCTCTCCCGCTTTGGCCGTTAGTTCAAGAGTAGCCTCTCCGCCTCTTCCGCACTGGCACTAGGCTTGACTCGAACCGCGGTACACCCTGCTCACTGCCAACTCTGGGTTTGCTGAGAGGCGCCCTGGATGCTCGGCCGTGGCTGTCGACCGTCGTGCTTGAAACTCGACGATGGGGGTCCTGTGACAAAATCTGAAGTTCCTCGGCCTATCTCGTCGTCATGACGTGCTCAACTTTGCACACCTCGCAGATCGTCGCTCCTTGGATCACGATAGCAGCCTCACTGATGCTTCAGGTGGATGCACAAGCCGCTTGTGATTCGCAAACCCGTCCTGGTTTTGTCGCTGTGCTCCCGCAGCCAGTGTCACTAACCCGGACCTTTTTCCGGAAATGACTTCTCGCGATATAATCGATAAAGCGACCGTCCTGGGCAACCCACACTGCTTCTTTCAACGAATGGTTTCTGGTTCAAGCGCCAGTTAAACGAATGTATAGGCGCAATTTCGACAACGAGTGTATGAGAAGAAAAGAGAGAGAACAGAATGGTTGGGTGCACAACGCGGGACTTGCTGCATGTTTTGTCTTTCTGATGTAGTGCTGATCACCTGGCACGGGGCAGACTAGACAGCTCAGTGGCGTTGTATCGCGAGCCTCCCTGTCGCTTACACCCAACTGGAGTGCCAACATCGATATACTTGCAGCAGACAGCAGAAGCAGGTGTCCGCGCCTTGTACCTGTTCCTGCAGCCCTGTCCATTGGACCCTCTGCTATGGTCGGGGATGCGAGAAGGGTCATCCCCTTCTTCGTATCTTCGCACCCGCATCCTTTGCACAACACTCTAAGATGAATGAAAGCCTTATCTGCACGACCTTCTCAAACCATGTTGAGGCTTCCCGTTCCATGAATTGCGCAAGGTGCTTGGGTGCTTGGGCGCATGACAAAAAGCGCCGGCACGCCCAAGCCTCACGCCGCCGTCTAGCAACGGCGTCAAGCCTCATCGCTTCCTCACCACTCAAGCGACGCGCGAAGGCCACGGCGACGCGCCCATCGATCAATCGAAACGTGTCAGTCAACGGCACACCGACGACCCGGCAACCAGTCTTAATGCACACAACACACACTTTCTCATCAACATGAGAAGTCGCTTACCTCGGAAGCGCAGTTGTCCTGTCTTCACTCATTTCTCTAAATGTCCGCACACTTCAGCCTGAATCCCTCCGAGAATCACCCAACACCACAGTAACCACACAAACACGCGCAACTACCAACTAGCCAAACACCCACGGCACTACCCACAGAGCGAACTTGCCGGCCAAGCACCCGCAAGCCACCGCGCGACCACGCGTCTTAGCCCACCCTATCCCCAAAACACGGCAACCTGACGGCGCCAATCCCATTTCAATTTCGCTAACGGCACCGCGCAGGCCTTTGTCTCCTGAAAAAGGGCTATGACGCATGCATGGTAAGCCACCACCAAGGTCAGCCCGAAAGGAGCACCCCTGGGTATCGATAGTGCGATCGACAGGGGAGCAGGGAAGCCGTTGCTGTGTCGTATTATTAAAACTGGAGCTTCTTTTGGCATGTGCGTAAACTCAAGGGGCGAAATGAAGATGTTCAATAGTTCAAACCTGGTGAAGCAACACTTTCGTCATATCACGGGAAGAAAGTTGGAAATAAGTGGGTTGGCGACGATGAAGTGATGCGCACGTGGGTAAGGCTGATGTGCTGGCAGCCCGCGGGGAACAAAGGATTTGCGTTGGATTTGTTGATGACAAGATGAGATCCCGCTCAGGGTCGATGATGTGTTGCTTGGATGTTGCCATCGTGTTGGGACACGATGCTTACCAGAGAAGCTGATGCGAGATACGCATATCTGCCATGTCCGTACGGTCTTGTTCGCGCCCAAGGCCGTAAATAGAGGCACATCAGCACGTCTCCCAATACACCGTGAGATTGCAGCACTGGGACCCGGTCGTCCCGCTCATCTATACATTCCTTTTGTCAAGCTTGCACCTCGGTCTGCTTTCGATAGGGTTCGAGCGCAATGACTGGCACAATCGGGGTGTTTTCATTATTCCAAAACGTTGAGGCTCGAACATTGGTGTCATAGCGACCCGAGGTGTGGAATCAGCCGCACCGTGAACTGCAGCTAGGATGTCTTCACACCATCTTCAACCTGGACAAGCATGGCAGGGGCATTATGAAGTCGGCTCGAAGTACATGTCCATCCCCTTGCTTGGACGTGAGAACGGCACAGCACAGTGCTTTGCTGGCATACATTCAATCACAATCACATGATATATCCCACTCATTCCAATTGACTTTAGCATGTAGGGAGATTCTCTTGTCTTCGATTCAGGCCAAGTACATTCCTACACTTTTGACTTACAATTTCGACTTCTTTCCTCCTGCTACACCCGTAACAGCCTCTCCACTGAGTAAGAAGTCTGGATACTCGAAGCCACCGACAACACCAGCCGTGTGCCATGCACCGCCATCAACAACCAGAGTCTCTCCGTTGACAAAGTTACCCGCATCAGAGAACAGATAGACCGTGGCATCAGCAATCTCCTTGACAGTGCCCCAACGACCGATTGGAATGGTCTTGGCAGCCTTACTCCTGGAGTCGGACTTTGATAGTCGCGACATGCCTTCGGTGTCCGCAATGGGTCCGGGGGCGATGATGTTGGATGTAATGCCTCTGGGTCCTTGCTCGATAGCGACGGACATGGCCATGGCGTCTACACCTGCCTTTGCGACCGAGACATGGCTTTGGAGAGGTGTGCCTTGGTAATGCAGAGTTGCGCTCACAAAGATGATGCGTCCGCCTGTTCCGTTGGCGGGCTGTGTAGTGCCATCTGTCCTGTGCTTCGCCGCTGATTCCTTCAGATATGGTAGTGTAGCCTTGACGGTGTTGTAGCTGCCCAGTACGTCGATATCGATGACGCTCTTCATGGCGTTGGGCGAGATCTGATCAATGGATGCGAGGAAGTTTCCTGCTGCGCCTGCGATGACGAAGTCGATGCTGCCGAGTTCTTTGGCGCAACGCTGTGCGGCTTGTTCGAGGAGTTCTGGCTTCCTGACGTCGACTGCGCCGATGCCGATTACTTTCGCGCCTGAACGTGCAGTTGCGATGTCTTTGGCCATATTCTCCGTCTTCTCTACGTTACGGCCGATGATGCACGCGTCTGCTCCTAGGGCGACCATGGCCCGGACTTGAGCGGAGCAGATTGATCCTGCGCCTCCCGTGCAGAAAACGACTTTGTTGTCTAAGGTATTGTTGTTAGCCTTTTATTAAGATGTAGCGCTGTCTGACGCCAGGTATTGGAACCATTCCAACTACCCAAACTCGCTCTCCCTTGTGCATGAAACGTACCGAAGATGCCATCTTTCCAGACATTGCTCACAAACTGGTACTTTTCCATAGGCATTGTGCGCGGTGTTTTCCAGGCAGGTTCCGTGCGGTCGTGCTTGTTTGATTGCGAAAGTGTAGGACTGGGGTTGATGAGTGAGCAAGCGATGACAGAAGTGAGTAATCGCGAAGTGGATAGATGTGAAGCGCGTAGAGTATAAGTAAGTGAGTATGCTCACGTCGAGTGAAAGCTACGGCCGCAAGATGGGGCGGATGATGGTAGGATACGCGGCGGTGCTTTTGGAAGCCGAGGTACGACTGGCAAGATTACTCTCTTAATGCTTGCGATGCGCTCTCGGCGACACATTGCGCGCATCGAGTACATTTTAAGGGTTGAATAGCCGTACAAGAGGCGTAGACAAAGCAAGGAGTGTCTCGGCAATAAGCAGACGTCGGATCGGATGCCTTTCTGTATTGCGGTGCCGTGCAGCACCTTGTTGACATGTGTTGCTCTTCTCCGCATTGCGCGAGTGGTAGGGGAAGCATGGGCCACGATGATTTCTCCGAAGGATGGAATACCTGCTCCGGATGAATTCCGCACCATCTCCGCAATCTACCAAGTCGCTGCAGGCACGTCAACGTGCATTGCCAGCAGATAACCCAACCACAAGAGATCCCCCATAGACAGCCCAACATAGCTCTCGCAATCTCCATTGCCATCACCATGGCGGCGCAGACAGTCTCAATATGTAAATTCGTCGGAACAATCACCCTGGGAATCGCAACAGTAAGTTGATTTCCGCCACTTCAGGCTTCGAGCTCCCCGCATGAAGCGCCAGAGCTCTAGCCGGAACACGAACTCCTTGTTCAACAGGAGGAAGTATACCAAAACGCGACGATACTAACACATATATTAGGGCGTCTCAGCAACTGTCTCCACAGTCGCCCTCCCCGCTCTCCTCGCTCTCCCTACCGCCATTGATGCTCGAACATCCCTAAACTACCTCTCCAACAAATCCACGAACCTCTCTTCATACCTCCGCCACATCACAACCTTTACTCTCTTTTCCGCCTATTGTCTATCACCAAGACGGTTCCGCCATCCTTACCTACTCTACACGTCCATCTTCTCATTCGTCTCGGGACCCGGTGTCGACTATGCCGTTAGCTTGACGGCAGGCGGTGACGAGAAGCGTCAAGTAATGGAGTTGGAGGCCCAAGGTGATGAGGTCAATGGTGAGCAGGTCCGGTTGGCGGTCGAGAGGAAGCAGAAGGTTGAGTGGGTCAAGACTGGGCTGGCTGGTGTGGCTTTTGCCATGCAGGTCGTTGGACTGTGGGGTGACGGCGCGTAGATTGACGCATTATTGTGTTCATGCAGCATCATGTCAAGACCGTTGAGCGGATGACTTTGGTGGCTATCGGGAGTAGGATTCTGAGTATATGATATTGATGTTCTTTTCTAGGTCAGGAGTAGGAGATGGAGATTGCTATTGGTATACTGTATGATTTTGTACTCTCCTTTCATGGTTTCTATGCAGGACGTACACAGGTTGTGGTTAGTGAGCGCTATTATATCCCCCTCAAGTCCCCACTTCAGCCAAACCTCTTTGACGTTGTTGCTGCATATACGCGAGACTCTGAACAGTTATGGACTTAATCATCTACCACGCCACGGTCTACAGGAACACCTAACAGACAGGCTTGAGGGATTGCGTGCTGTTGCGGCCATCCATTTTATCTACTTCTATACCCGATCATCACGGCTGGAATTCATTCATAAGGGGAGTCCGATCTGATGTCGTATTCTACAGTACATTCAGATAGATGCTTTCTGAGACAATGTCTAGGGCTTCCCCCGAATAGGCGGCATGGGCGATACGCGCATCAGCCTTACCTTGGGCTTTGCCCTGTCACAGCGATGCGCAAAAGATCTGGAGAGATTAGCCTAATGGGAGATATGATCTCATATGCCACCGTACACAAGGGGAAAACCGAACATGTATAGAGATAACAACCTTTACCTTGCAGCTTACAATAGCTCCTGATAAAAAAAACCTATAAAGATTAATAGTATTGTAGACTTCTAGTTTCCTAATTAATATCTACATAAATCTTAATACACTTTATTGTAGTAGGAAGAAGTAACCTGCTCTAAGAAGATGTTGAGTTTCTCTCTTTGATGCAGTGATGCCATACGCAACTGAATCAGGTTCGCCGCGAATACATTTGTGGCGACCTCTTGGTATTGTGTGTAGTTCGGACAGAATGAGCTTCACGCTATGACTGGCCACGTCTATGCCCACAGAGGTCGAATATTGGGACAGGGTCACCGCCTAGTCCTATGTCTTGGTCTTGTTTCCGAACGAAGACATTTCTTCTAGAAGCATTTACCTTATTTCCTGTTTTCAAAGCCATAGGCGATCTGTTGTCGTCCTAGAATTTGGCCGCTTCCTCTATATCTCGATTGTTCGCACCAAGTTACATTAGGAACCAGAATCTCCGTGGACAAGATGATTTTTAAGATAAGCAAGAACTAGAAAGGTGAGTGTAAATATGTCAGATACCGTCAGCGACTCGATGGAGTGGTGTTAGGATGCTTCGAAATGTCATTGATAGATCTATAAATAACTATATGAGAAAACGCACGATATTGGAAAACTTTTGGACAGGCTGCACTCGATCTCCGCAACAGCTCCTACTTCTGATCCGATGATCAGAAGTGCTGAGTCAGTAGATGATGTCGCCCAGGAATTGACAACCAGTAAACCCGCAAAAGGAATCAATAACACTCGAAGCAGCGCAGAAGTTGCAAAACTCGGTTGAGGCATCCTATAATTCCATACTACCATCGCCAATTCGATCCAGAGGGAGAGAGCCATGATACAGCAAAATACCGCTTTTATCTAAAGAAGCGCAGATGGCGAAGTTCAGAAGACTGGAGTGTATGGGCATTCTCCAGTCGCCACGTGAATTTGAACTTCGGTTGGGTCCTGTAAGGTAGTGCCGGAAAATTCGGATCTCCTCAAGGCGTAAGCTGAACCTCTATATATGAGGCCGCGTTATTGAGATAATCTTACCAAGGTTCCGTCTTGATACGCTTAGGTCGCCGAGCAGCAGGGTCAGGAGTAACCCTGTGCTTTGACTTCGTCATCTTATCGTAGAAGATCGCCAGATTATCGTTGTCATCTCCCTCTGATATCTCTGGATTGTTTGGAGGTATAAGTGCTGTATCATCTTCGGACTTCACCGTTTGTGGTAGCTTGTTCCGTAATTCCATTGCCTTCTCTTCAAAACTGAGAATTTGCTCTGCCAAATCAGCACGGATAGCCTTCCCTTCCTCGGTGATGCGATAGTCTATCGGAGCTTCTGCTCGAAGGCTTGTGCTCAAGTTTTCGAGCATCTTGTCAATGCCAACGAAGTGCTTGTCCAGGAGCGTACGAACTGCATCGTTAAATTCAGCCCGAAAGCGCCGGAAGACCTGGTCAACGAAGTGGGTATCTGGGTTCAGGAATAAGTCTTCCATGCGTTTCTTTTGAAACTTGAGCTTAGGCATCACGTATCGCTTTGCCGGCTTCTTCTTTCCTGATTTTGCTGGTAGGGGCGGCTTTTCCTCAGGTACCGCTTCGAAAACTTCGGTGTAAAGGTCATCGGTCATGTAAGAGATGAGGTTTCTCTCTTGACCAAACTCCATGGTTGCCGACTCAAACATCAACTTCTCAAGCTTGCTAACCTCTTCCATCATCACAATGAGTTTGGCTTGGAGCTTGTTGCGTAATGGAGCCCATCTCTTCCTTGCCTTCTCAATTGTGACCATGTTTGCGCCGGAGTCGTGGATCATGTTCGTGATCTTGTGATGAAGCTGATCTAAGCTCCCACCCAGGGCTGGTTTCATGTTTCTCATACACCCCGTATGCGCGTTGTACCACTTGTTGAAACCAGGTGCAAGTAAGTCTGCCAGTTCCTTGTTCCAGTGGCATCCGTTCTCAAGGCCTTTGGCTTTAGACGCGCCTTTCAACACAATGCCCCGGTACCTAAGAATGCGAGTGAAGGCCGCCGATCTGAGGATGAACCATTCGGTGGTCATCTTTTCTTCAAGCTGCTCTTTGAAATTCGGTATGTCCTTTTCGATTCTTTGAATGCTCTCGTCAAAACATCCTTGAAACCCTTTTTTCGCTTCTGAGAGAAGCCGGGTCATGTATCCCCTGCGAACCGCGTCGATATCATCAGCTATGGTCCGGAAATCTCCATCACGCTCTCGTTCTGAAACCGTTCTCTTTACTTTCTCGATGAATGCTGGAATCGTTGTGTTGATGTGGCGTTCATAATCTCTCAAGTTCTGTTGCGCTGGTAAAGAAAAGAGATATTCGCGAATGGCGGGAATACCAGTCATATCAGGAGATAGCGATGGCTGATTCGAAAACGCCAGTTTAGGTTTACGTATCCAGTCCATGTACTCAGAGGCAGAGGTGTGAAATATCTGCGGCATGTCCTTGGTGGTTCTGCCCTTGAGCTTCGCCGTGAGCTCTGCGTTGATGATATCTGCACGTTGCAGTATCTTTTTCTGCTTTCGGATACGTTCCAGATAAATCCGATATTGGCCCAAAGTCCTGCGCTCCTTCGAATTGACATCCTCGTCTTCGTCATCATCGTCCAGGCCAGCCTCTTGCTCTTCAACTTCCTGCAGCAACTGGTTGATGATGTCGAATTCGCCGCCTGCGCATTGAGACAACTGGTTCTTGGAAAGAGACTAAAAGAGATCAGTAAAGACACAACCCTTAGAAAGTTTGCGGCAGCCTACATCGACCTTTGTAGCGACAACTTTGACTTTTGAAGGTCCATGATGAGCGACAGCTGCACGTGTACTGTTGATGACTTTGTCGTCGGAGGCGATACGTATGGTATCTGCGAGGATGATTTCAACATCAACAGTGTCTTTGATCTTCTCCGCATGCCGGACTCTAGAAAGATTGATGTCACCCCAGCCTGACGAATGGTTAGCTGAAACTTCGGAGATAGCTCTCCGGTGAGTGAGATAGCATACCTGGGAGATCGACGATCTCTATCCCTCCTTGGAGTAGTTCATGATGGAATCTGATTGCGATGTGGTCCACGAGTGGCCATAAACATCTCTGACCTTTGACGCTAGTTAAGAATGGTCGTAATTTTTCCAACAGTTCCTTCTGAGTATCTGCCATCTTAGTCGCGATACCCTGAGAGTCAACTTGCTCTTTCTTTAGGGCTTCGTCACATTTGAGCTGACAGAGGTTGATGAACTCTCCTGATCTGTAATCAGGTACATTCCAATTCTCAAGAAATTCGTCGTACGACCCGAACAATGTTGTGAAGATATCTTCTGCGGTGTCGTTCAGACTGCGGTCCATTTCATCCTGTCCAACAGTCTTCGTACGTGGGACGTCCTCATCATCATCATCGTCGTCGACGTTGTGGTATACGTAGTACGACCGAGCGTGCTCTTTGAGTAATGCTTCTCGTTCTTCTCTAGTGAAGAACTTGATCTCTGCAAAGAACTGATCTTGACCAGTTGCGCTCTTAGGGTACTGAACGTAACGCGTTATCGAACTGGTACAAGCAGCCCCCTCCGCACCGGTGAGCGAAAGACCGTCACAGTCGAATAGAGCATTGATCGTAAGACTCTTTCCTGCACCTTGGGCTCCAATCAAAGCAACTTTGATTGCAGGGCTCAGCACGACGTGGGAGAGGTCGGTAGTCGTACGTAATAAATGCTGAAGCTCTTTGTCATTGTCTGGAGAGCCTTTCAATTGTTGAGTGACGAGTCGCGCAAGTTCTTTCATCAACTCATCGACGCTGGCTCTATCGAGTCTCCACCAGGGATCATCCGGCTTCTTCTCTTGCTTGGCGTCATATCGTGGTAGAGTCCGTTGCCCTTGAAGATATGCCGGAAACTCTTTGAGGGTGAGTATTGGGTCCATTATTATGTTCTCCAAGTGGTATAGAGAGAGAATTAACGTGTATAGCGTTGTTCAAGTTGAGGCTCGCTCAATGCATCGGTAGATCGGTATATGGTAGCCAAGAAGTTGCAATGGAGTGGAGAAGTTGATGGAGAGAAAACGAGTTAGGAGGAGCAGGTGAGGGGTTACTTATATAGCCATCCAAGTCATAGCGGGAAGCCACGTGGGGGCTGTTGTAAATAGAGTGAGAGAGTCTTAAGATCTGTAGGATGAGGGACACATCTATGTTTATTGCGGCTACCCCGCAGCAGGTGAGAGGAAACCATGGTGGTAAAATCCAATATGTAGCAGTATATCGAAAACGAATGTTCTTGCGGGAAAGGTGAGTGATGAGGTTATTATATGAATCAATCGTGTCAATTGCTTCGCGAGTAGTCCAGCTCGTCAGCTGTAATCAATTCCTTAATGAGCTTAGTATGACCAAACAGTGACTATCGATATAGACGAAACCAAGTTCTACTTTGATGAGCAAAGTAAAGGTACAGCGAGCAAATGCCCTGTAGTCAAACCTGTCCTTCTTGGTCGTCAATACCGCATGTCTTTATATGACCACACGTAGGGGTTTGAAGAAGAGCCTTGGCTAGAGGATGAGGTTGACATTATGTAATGTCAATTATTTGGTCTCCAAGGCTTGCGTCTTGTACATGAAGGGTTTTAGTTTTCCTGTACGGCATTACACGTGCTAGGACTGGTCGCAGGTGGGGTCAGGCCGGTTACCCGATTCCCAGATATGTGTGGTAGCTGATATAATGTGGCGCTTAAGAAGACGATATTGATACTGAAGGTTGAGCACAGCATTTGATGATATCTGACGAGATTTGAAAAATTCCAGAACAGAGCTGCAGGGCCTCACATGGTAAAAATGCTCAGTCCTTGCAGCGCCTTTTGACGTAATGTTCTCTGTCCCAACTCAAAAGAAGGGGGATGAAGAAACGCTGGAGAACAGATCATCCCATTCGACCAGGTCGAGATGTATTGCGTCGTTGATCTGCGAAGAATATGACTGCTGTTCTCGCAAAACATCCGACGGTAAACCCGAGAGAGTCCCTGCAGTAGCGTGAATGTCTGTCGCACTTAAGTTGTGCTCTGCTGGGTGTTGAGCATCTGCATATCTCCCTATGATCTGCATGAGTGACTCGTATAGTTTCGCTGCTGCCAGTGAATCTTCCCTTGCATCTGCTATCATCTGTAGGCCTTCCACTAGGTCACCTGCTTGAAGCATGGCTGGTATTTCACTTGGCTTGTTGAGACAAACATCCATAAGTAGAGTGATAGTGGCAACGAAGATACTGTACAGACCGGCTGGAGGTCGCTGGGGACGGCGCGCGAAGGGATTTTGAGAACGTAGAAGTGTTGTCTCGATATGAAGTAACTGGCGCGCTGATTGGAGACATGCGGCATGAGAGGACGTGTACGTTGGATCCATGTTGGACGTGCACGTGAGAGTTGCTAGATGAAGTTTGCAGCGTTGGGTGTGGAGAAGAGTGTTGAGGAAATAGGCTTGAACGAACGAGTGGTTCAAGTTTGTACAGCCGATGGTGTCCTGGTAACTGTTCAGCAGCAAAAATGCAGGAACTTCGTTCATCATTTCGACGAGCTGGCCATCCATTGTCATAATGTTAGCGCGGCGATTGGATGGGTCGGAGTTGATTTGATCGACAATGCTACGTGAGATTTCTGATAGACGGATGCGCTGAAGGAAGTACGACATATCTGTCTGTTGTGATAATGGCCGAGATTGCTGGGCCTCGTCGGTAGATAAGTCAACGTCGTTGATGTTCAGCGGCTTGTTCACGTTCATATGCAGCGGGTTAGACTGGTATACGTTTTCGCCAGACCCACCATATCTTGCTGCAAGTAACCTGTAAAATTTTAGCATTCTGTAAACGCGTGACTTTTGACTATATCCAAATAAACATACCAATCTGTAGAAGTCAGATACCACCAAACACGACGACCAATCTCAGCTTTGAGCGTTCCTGCCGTAGTAATATTGGATTCATGGTCGGTTCGATGTAGACCCAGTTCACGGCCAAGTAATAAACCGGTCGATATCAAGCACCGATATCGTAACGAAACACCCTCCATGTTGCAGATAACGTATGACAAGATGGCGATGCCTTGTATGGTCTCTAACACTAGCGCATTGCCTTCTTGGCTAGCATTTAGTGCTGTATATGTGGCTTTGATCCAAACGGATGTTTGAGAACGGGCTTGCGACGAAGATAGAAACAAGGGGAGCTCGCTTTCCAAGTTCTTCGGCGCGGTCCAAACATGCGTCGTATGAGCGATGATACCAAGCAGAAGAACAACCTTGCCAGACTGAACAAATTCACGACTCTCAATCTGGTCGTACACTTCGTTAAATGTAGCTGTTAGCGAGGGATAATGCGTGACGTGCTGAATGTAGTTGAGCTCTGTGACGTAGTAATCGAGCAGCTTCATGACCTCTTCCCGTAGTGGCAGCCATATACACGGCACTAGCCTTCCATTTTGTTTCGTGAAAGCGGGTGCTTGTGGTATCGATCGAAGTTTTCCAATTCTGAAGTCCAACTCATCTGTAAAGAAGGATTCGAGAGAGCTTTGCCCCATTGAGACAGACTCGAGATGGTCGACGATGTTTTTTACCCTGTGGATCTCGGACTGTCCGATCGTTTTGGGGTATTCTTCCGCAAGGTTGAGACTGGACTGTGACAAGAAGGTCTCGCTGTCACTGTGGCCTAGATGTTGGACTGGGACAGTGCTCCTCACGATATGCTTCTCTAACTCATTCGCACGAGTTTGAAGCACACGTATCTCATGAAGAAGTTCAGATTCCTCTGGTACAGGCGAATATGTCTTCACAGTCCGCTCTAATGGCTGATATCTGGACATAACCCCGACTGAAGCTGGTGTATGAGGGTCTTGGGTGTTGAGCGCCGCGGGAGTAGGATCGAACGTGCATACCTTGCCTCTAGACCTGCAACTTGTGCATGGTAGTGGCCGATCGCAACGAAGCTTGCGCGAACGGCAGAAGTTACATGAGTATTGTCCCTTGCGACTGAATTGCTCTCGTTTGCCAGAAGCCGGCATAGTAATCCGACAGATGGATGTGATCGATAGAGAACCACGATATAATTGCAACAATAGAAGGATTGACAGGCTTCTCCAGTAGATGGTTATGAATTACTTGGGTCTTTAGGAACTTGTCTTGAGGGACATGCCAAGATTCCGCGGGTATTCCGCGGAGAGCGAAGCGACGCTGACTGCATACACGTACCACGCTACCATGGTTAAGGACTCAATGAGCGTATCTCGTGATTCACTTGAAAAGGAGGCTTGGTTCACTTGGCTTCTTTTGTGGCCCATGTGTCATGTGAATGCTCCTGGCTACGAGGTTGGCGCTGTCGAGACCTAGGACGCACGGCAGTCTGCAGTAAGCTCGGCTTCATCCAGAATAGGAGAGTAAGACGATGGTTTCAGTTACCAGAAAGCATCCGGATAAGACGACGTTGGATGCGAGACGCTAAGATGAAAGGGCAATGGTGTTGAAAGAGTCGTAGGCAAGCGTTGAACCTGGAGACTTGTAATTACGCTAGTCATGCTCGCCAAGGTGCGGTCGTCGCTTGACTCGCAATGGAAATAATTCCATTCTTCACTTCAACCATATCTGCTTCTCCATCAACGCCAATGTACCCGATGTCATTCATCCCCCGCCATGCCTTCCCGCAAATCCCGTCACTGCCCAGGTCCTACTTCCTGGGCCACCACAAGTCCGGCCTGCAGAAGATGAAATCGCTTCTGTCCTCGATCGACCTCGTAATCGAATGCCGCGACTACCGTGTGCCGCTTACCTCGCGCAACCCCTTGTTCGAAGATGCACTCGAAGGAAAAGAACGAGTGGTAGTCTATACGAAGAGAGATCTGGGTGGTGGGTCACGAGACAATCGAAATGAGGATGTCATCGCGAAATGGCATCATCCTACAACGACCATGTTTGTGAGGAACGGCAAAGATGCAGAGGGGGAGACCAGTGGTCGGAAGAGTGTCATCAAGCTTTTGGATATCCTGAGGGAGCATGCGCGGAAGAGGTGGAAATTGGTCGGACACCGCGTCATGGTAGTGGGGATGCCCAACGTGGGTAAGTCCACGCTGCTCAATGCATTGCGCGCGCAAGGAATCGGCAAAGGCAAGGTTGCAGCTACCGGCGCTCAGCCTGGCGTAACGCGTAAAGTCAGTAGCAGCGGTGTGAAGATCATACCGAGCGAAGACGACATGGAAGCAGCGGACGGTGGGGCGAAGAAGAAGCTTCAAGGTGTTGGAGGAGGTGTATATCTTCTTGATACACCCGGTGTCTTCATCCCATACGTTCCCAACGCGGAAGCTATGATGAAGTTGGCACTTTGCGGCTCCGTGAAAGATACAATCATTGCACCAGTCATGCTTGCAGATTACCTACTCTACCACCTCAACCTCCAATCGCCTACGCTCTATTCTGAATACGCACCGCCTACCAACGATATCATCCAGCTTCTGTCTGAAATCGCGAAGAAGACTGGTAGGCTGGGTAAGGGTGGTGTCATTGACACAGAAGCGACATCGCTGTGGATGATACAGAAGTGGAGGAATGGCATGATGGGACGCTTCCTGTTGGACGAGATCGATGAGAAGAGTCTGGAAAAGGCTAAGATTGACGAGGAGGGTCTTACACCTAGCCTGAACCAGGCTAGAAAGGCAGAGAGGGAGAGGCGTAGGGAGAGAAACAAGGCGAGAGGGGAGAAGTGAGGTTACCAAAGCCATACACTGATTAGACATATATTGCACACTGCTTGTAGCACATAGCATATATATTAGGATTCCAAAACAAAACACTTGCAACCTACATGTTCGAAGTGAAAATCGCCCTGTTCTCACTACACAATCGTCCGCGCCGCGTTCAGAACATAAAGCGGTCAACCTGCTGCAGTCACTTCATCACGCGTATTGAGGTCAATCCCTCCTTCCAATTCAGCACCTTGACATGCTCATGTAGAATTGCTTTCTTTCATCACTGATGGTCTTCGAAGAACGCATAAACACAATCTTTGTCTCCTATTGTTTCTCGATATAGTCAAGACCTCGAAATATGTCCAAGCCGTTGAGTTCTATGAGAGTCTCGATGTGTGTCGAAGAAGTCAAGGACGTAGGCTGGTCTTTGATCAACTGAACCAATTACCTAGAAAAACTTGATACCCCACAGGACTAGGCCCAGAAAGCTGATCTTGCACGGTAGGCGTCATGGAACATGTTGTGACTATGATCGTTATTGTGATGTTGGGTGTACGCTTACAAGACGAATAACCTGTAACGTTTTCTCTCGCACCGAAGGGAGCTCCAGGACGCCAGTGTAGTGGTTTGCAATGTCCCCAGTCATACACATGACTGCAGCCCGGGCATGCTCGATGGAAGGATGACAGACCTTTGTTCTTCAATAGCGAAACGACAAAGGGCTGAGACTGACTGTGCAGTTCTGATGAGGGCTGAGGTGATGAAGTTCAATGCGATAGAGTGTATTCAGGTGGTGGTACGGTGTCTGCCATACGTGGCGCCATGTGTCTTGAGTCAAGCTCGTATGCTGGAGCATCTACCCCTAATTCCGTTGGTAACCGGGTTGTATCTACCTCGTAACGTTGCGCCATGGGATCTAGCTCCTGGTACTCTGGCTCAGGACCTGCTTCAAAAGGGTCGATGGCTTGATTAGGCGTCTTCTTCCAGCTTGTGACGACTTGTACAGGCTGGGTGCAAGCGATGCCTGTCCACTCACGATCCGCACATCTTCCTGAAATTTCAATCTGCAGCTCGTATTCTAAGTTTATGCCATAGCTCGTGAAGCTTGGGGTACTTTCTTTTGGGATCTCGATATTTGCTACGTCCAGAAGATTGAGTCCATCGTATAGCGGAAGTTCATGTTCTTTCTCGAATTTCTCGTCGCAGAGGACGATGCTCTTCTTGTCTGAGGTATTGACCGCCCTGGTGGCGTGTCGCCCGAACTGTTCACCAGGCACGAATATGTTTGTCATCGCGTTCAGCTGAACTTTCAAGCGCCTGAGAAATAGATCGGGAGGGTAGGGAAGCGATTCTGAACGTTTCAGATGCTGCACTGTCACAATGACTGGAACCATAAAACCAGTGACCAGAACGCTAGCAGGAGTGGCGAATAGATTGAATTGAGCGTAGGGTATCTCCGCAAAGCTTTGAAGACCGAAGAGCATTTCATTGTCGACAAGTTTGTCCTTGAACCTTCCGAGTTTGCTGTGTTTTTCGCTGTAATTAGGGTACAGTTTGCGTGAACGGATCAACTTTTGGCGGCTACAGTGCTTGGGCAATTTGTTCCCAAAGTTTAGATCCGGTTGGAGGAGCGCCGGATGAAAGTCTGGGGCTGGTGGCATGTACTTGATTTCTTGTCGAATCTTCAAAGGCTCTCTTTTCGGTACATCGGACTCCATGTAAGCTTCCAAGTGGTACAAGACTTGTGGACTTGTGGGGGTGGGGCCGCTAAGACTTGGTGGCAGTGGGAATCCTGGGGAATGCTGGAATCGGGGGTGGTTGTAAGAATCCGTTGGATGCACCCAGAGTCTCTCGGCTGGCGGATGTAGAGTCGCATGCTGCGGAACGTCGAAGGAAAAAGGCAGTTCAACTTTGGTGGGGTCTGTCGCGTTTCTGGTGAGACGCTGGAAGTCATCGCCTGTGGATGTGTAGAGGTATTGGGAACTTCGGCAAAGGTCGACTCGGAAACTCCTGGCGTTGTCATCCACAAGTACAGAGAAGCCCTTTAAGCTTATGCTTATGCGATGAGGTCGCGATGCGGGCTCCACGAGTAGCCTGCCTTGGACGCGATCTCCACTTGTGTAGAAGACTGGCGGATTGAGCACATCGATGTACACGGAGTTGTCCCGGCGATTAGCTCGAGAGCCAGTCGCAGAGGCCGACAATGCCATGATCAGGTGACGTTGAACTCGGTAATGGGAGCCTGGAGATGATCAATCTGGAAGAAAGGCTTGCATTGTATATAAGGCTGCGAAAGGGATCATGCATCGACGGCGACATCGCTTCGCTGCCGCCCCTTCTCCTCGGAACTAGCCATACCAAGCTTCTGGGGTCACATGCAGTAGCCGAAGTTCCAGCTTGGTATACGGGGTTGATGGTACTGGACGCCCTGAAGGCCTAAAGACGTTTGGATCAAGGCTGGTAGCTCCGCCACAATGATTTTGAAGGATGCGGGAAAACATGTCATTCAAATTTCCGAACATGAGCCCGTCCTGGTGTTGTTGGTGGTTTCCCCCGCTGGGGAGGCGCTTTGTGGTGATGCTCATTGGTGGTGTTGGTGGCCGGGGTCGTGCCGTCATCGATGGAGGGCGCGACTCGCGACTTTTTGATTATCTACTACGGACGCCCGCTCGAACAAACATCCCCAGCAATGTCGTCCACCTACACATGCACAGCCTGCTCCAAGGCCCTATTGAGGTCTTCGTCTTCGCTGCTACAGGTACATAGCCACCACCCATGACCAAAGCGGATATTAATTGTCGTAGCGGACCCATAGAGCATCTCTCCGCCAAGCGCGACGAACAATTTCTACCACTTCGCCTACCTCATACTATGCGTCGCAACATCTTTCGGCCGACGTCAGACCCGAGGCAATCAAGAAGCCGCATCCCGCTGTTGCGTCCGGTGTGACTGGACTCGCTCAGAGGCTGCGCGAAAAGGCACCGTTGATGACCGAAACCTACGTCGCATATGGCGCAACACGAGACCTCATCAAGGAATGCACGAAGCCGGGTGAATACAAAATACCCCAGGCGCTGTTGAAGCGCGGTGAGATACCAGTTGACGAGAATGGTGTGCACCTGGGCGAGGGCGAGGGCTGGTGGTACGACAGTAGGTGCTAGAAATGACGACAGGCAGGCATTCGCTAACAACTTGCACAGCCCTCGGACTTAAGCCGACTTTCTCGAATTGGGCCCAAATCACCTTCATCCACATGTACATGCTGCAAGTCCGTTTCCGCATGTTCCCCCAGTCACATGCGCCTGTGTGGATCCAGCACCTCACCAACCAGGCCTTCTACGCCGCCGAGGACCGTCTTGTGATATGGCACAAGTTCAACGCCAATTCGCTGCGTCAGAAGCATCTAAAGGACATGTTCTCACAATGGCGTGCCGTGCTCCTGTCGTACGATGAGGGTTTGATGAAGGGTGACGCTATGCTTGCCGCGGCTGTCTGGAGAAACCTGCTTGGCGCAAAGGAAGATGTCGACTTCGAGAAGCTAGCGCAAATTGTAGGATACATGAGGAAAGAGCTGAAGAGGCTGGATAACGCTACAGACGATGAAGTGGCGAATGGGACATGGACTTTCAAAGGCAGCCCAGGAGACGAAGCTAACGTTGTCAAAGCGCCAAGCCGTATGATGGCGACTGAGACTGCAAAGGCGTAGTCCACGAATAGAATGTAGGAAAAAGGGCATGTATCAGTATTGTATATATAGTATACGAAAGATATGAAGACCAAGAGCAATGTATTCGCATCACACTCTATACCAAATTTGATCTTGTCATACAAAGTGAACAGGACTGACAGCATGGCTGAAGATTATCCCCAACCACAGTTCACGTATCATTAACGTTCTTGAATGCTCAAGCTTAACGCTTTTTGCAACTCTTCCTCGTCGTCCTCTGTTGCTGTGGCGCGGCCTTTGCCTTTGTTTTGATGATGAGCTTCCAAAAGACTCTGCTTCTTAACATACTCCATTACAATCTCTTCTTCCGTTTTCTCTTGCGCTGTTTTCTCCCCTAGGTGTTGTGCCTGAAACTCGTCCTGCGTAGTACCCGCAAGGTGGCCGTGGTCATATGAAGGAGGTGGTTGGGCACTCGATGACCCATTAGTTATAGGTACCGCCTTCCTTGCTGTTTGTTGTGTCATCCCTCTTGTCCGCTCATTGTTGAGTTCCTCCTGGTTACTTTCGTTACCCATCCGTCCATGCTCCTTCAAACTTTGGGCCATAACCTGCTTCAGCTGTTCCTCATATTCCCAAGCTTCTCTTGCGTGTCGTTGGGCTTCAGCTTCGCTAGACGCCATTGCCTTGAGTAAATCCTGATCTGCTTCATGATCCATATCTCCTTGTCGTTCGGATTCAAGTGGAGATATGCTGTCTTGCGTCGCATTCATACTGGAACGATCTTCCGGATTTCCACGTGACGTTTCTTGGAAGGATCGGCGGACAGTGCCACTGATATCAGCCGCTCCTAGCAATTCGTTGCTATCAGTGGTATGTAACGGGTACTGCGAGTTTCTTGTGGTAAGCATATCGTTTCCGACAGTTTGGACAAGACTATCTGTGGATTGAGCTGAACATGTAGCAGCTACAGAATCCCGGTAGGTCTCACCATCATCCGTCTTTCCTTTCCGCTGTGCATCCAATATGTCTTGTACCATCTCGTCCGCGCTGTGCTTCTTCTTCAAATACTTCTGGATCATCTTCCAGCGGTTGATAACGTCTTCTTTTTCTGCATCGGAGCTCTGTAACCACTCTTGATATCCTTGAGCTGTCCTAGATGTGACAACGTAGGTTTGCACGTTGTTACCAAATAGCTTTTGTACCTCCTTGTGCACTCCCTTCATCATATGACTAGGGATGCCAAAGAGGGCAGCACCTGGTTTGGTAATAAAACCTCCAATGCCTTTGCCAATTCCCTTGAAAAAGCCGCTGGTACCTTCCTTTTGAGCACCTTTCCAGGGTTGGGTAACTAGACCAGTAACGCCGTCATACCAGCCAAACCCAAACTCTCTTCCTACCGCTTTCATGCCTGACTTGAGATCGCTGACCTTTTCTTGAGGGCGTACAGTGTCGTCGCCCCAGAGCTTGGGGGCATTGTGAAAGCCCCTAGTGATACCCACTGACATATTCATAGGCGATTGTATACCCTCCTTGACAATGCGCCCAAAACCTCTACTTGTACGCAGGCCAGTAGGGCGCATCATATCGCGATCTTTGCATACCGACATGGAGCTTGATCCTATACTTGGAGTGCGAGGTGCTGTACTAGGGGGATTGGGAACAGTATGAGCGCGAGTAAGAGGTTTCTGCATAGCTGACGCAGCTGAACTCTCCCCTAAAAGCGATGTCTCGCTTCTCTTTGCGACAGTCTGTACTGATACCTGAGATTGTGATCGGTTGTACTTGAAAGGAGCTTGTACGGCTTTGAACGTCTCCGAAGGGAGATCAGCTACTCCCATAGACATGCTGCCAAATGCCCTACAAGTGGCTGTGAAGAATCCAGATACGGGATCCCAGGGCCCTTCATCTGTGCAGTACTCCTGTGGTCTAAAGAGTTTCAAGTCGTGAAAATCCAGGAGATTTGCGTTTGCTAAAGTGCAGGCAGCAAAAGCGCTCAGCTTGAGTTGCGTGCGTTTGAGGCGCCACGAAGCTACCCGGGATGGTGCAAGTGTGCAGCGCAGTCGGTCAACTTCGAGATACTGATGAAATGACTGAGCACCCATATCGCTGCCTCGCTCCGCTGCAATCTTGCTTGCCAGCTCTTCAGCGCGACTCAGGCTTTCGGCCTTCAAGCAGAAATTGATAGCGTCTGCTAGGTTGTCTGACGTGAGTTGCTTGTATGGGATCGGATCAGGGCCAGCACCAGCTCGTGCAATCATAGCGCCCCAGAAAGGTTGGTCCCCGAAGAAAGGAATGACCAACGTTGGCCGACCTGCGTTAAGTCAATATTTAACCAACATGTTGAACGTAGATGATTGACTTGCCAGCTGCAATACCTGCAGATGTGGAGATACGAAGTCAGTGTATGTATCACATCCAGGTTGTACAGCTACAACTTACCTGCCGCTGTGGTCCCTGCGCCACCATGGTGAACTACACAAGCCACTTGTTTGAAAAGCCAATCATGCGGCACATTACCTAACATGAAGACGTTTTCAGGTACATGAAGCTCGTCTGCACCCATACCTCCCCACCCTTTGGAAAGTAGGACGCGCTGACCACCCGCAATCTTCTTTGCTGCTTCAAAAATGAGTTCTGTCATGGCGTTTGGATCGTCTAGAACGATGCTCCCAAATCCTATGTAGATAGGAGGTGGTCCAGCGTCAAGAAAAGCCTGGAGATCAGAAGCAGGGGTGTAGCCGGAGGCTAGATTGAGGAAATAGAACCCGGAGATGGAAATGTGCGGACCCCAGTCTTTTGGTTTCGAAATCAGTGCTGGAGACCAGCAGTACGTGTGAGGGATTTTGAGACGTTGAAGCATTCCAGGAGCCCAGATCATACTTACGGGATCTAAACCGAGACATTTGGCTCTGAATCGGTTAATGATGTCGCCCAAGCCCTGCCACGTGAGGGCTTCAATCATGACATAACTTATATAATTCGTAAGTTGAGGATCTGCATTGGAAGACTGGATGTTGGTCAAAGGATGAGGGAACGCCTGGGTGGGAGAGTATGGCATAGTGAACATGATATGAAGCGGTATCCCCAATTTCTCTGCGCAATGAACATGTGCAAAGCTCGGCGGATTCGCAATGATACAATCTGCAACAAAGGGGAAAGATCTTGATGCGGCTTCTGGACCAGGGTCGTTCACGGATTGATCTGAAGCGTTGTCGTTGGTGATGCCGTCACCTGTTTCGTAACACGATCGCCAGCAGCCTTGAATGTATTCGGCAACATCTCTTCTTCGCCGACCAACATCTCCGCTTGCTAGACTACGAAAACCAGGCATCAATCCAGGATTCTTGACCATGAATGCCATTAGCTGGGAAGGATCCCCGCCAATACTGAAGAACTCCAGGCCATTCTCTTGGACAAACTCCTTGAAATTTGGGTGAGTCGCTAAACGTACACGATGGCCGTAGGTCTCTTTCAAGACCTTCCCCAGCGCGACGAAGGGTTGCACGTCTCCGCGCGAGCCGACGACCTGAATAACAACGTTCAAGGGCGGGGGTGGAGGAGCCCCTTCCTCGCCTCCTAATGAGGGCGGTATATATGTGGGAGGAGCCGGACTGCTGTCTTGGACACTTTTGAGGTGGTCACGTAAAGCAGGAGTAAAGACCTGGGATAAACGACGGTTGAGCTGATTGATGCGGATATTGACACGACCGTCGTCGGTCACAGATGCGCTGGTGCCTAAACCATCTTTTTCATTCCGAATTTCGCCATAGATGTCGCCGTACGGAGGTGGTGGAACTTCATCATCGCTCACATCGGCAGTGAGGAGGTCGGTCTGCTGTAAAAGAACCTCTTGTCTCGTTGGTCCTGCAGTTTCAGTCTGGCTTGCAGCGGCGGCCGCAGCGTGTGCTTGCTGAAGCATGGAATGCTGCACGACGGACTCTGGAACAAACTGGTCATTCTCTAGTGGAGTTTGTGTGGTCATGGTTTGAACGAGACAAGACAGGCTGCACTTGAGGTTTCGTCCCGAGCAAGCACGACACCAGTACCACCTATATTGTCAAAGAGAGGCTGATGCCGTTGGATACGAATAGCCCCAAGCATCGTATAAGCACACCTGCCTATACTGGCCATCAACGATTCCAAGGTCATCTTAGTGGTGGGCGATGCGCATGAGAAGGATTTACACGCGGTTGCGAAGGCTTAGATGGGTAGACCTTGCGAGGCTAAAACTCGGGTAATCGTCAACCCGTAATGACGTCATTCATAGTAAATGCTTTTCCGAACATGGCAAGACACGATGATATGTGATATGCGCAAGCACGTATGTTTCCAACTGTGCCTGTACATTTAGACCCTTGTAGAGAAGAAAGAGCTGAGCATCTTTCTTTCCAACATTCATTTGCTTCTCCTCGTCAAGTGTTCGTCATTCGATATTGTGTTCATCCAGTATGCAAGATTGCTCAGAACCTTGGGAGACTAACATGTGATGCACAATGTGCGGTATGGTAAGAGACAGGTGGACACAACTGATCACATAGTAGCCACAACAAAGTCCATAAGAGCGGAACTGTTGCATCAAAGCGCTAATGACATGAAGGTTGGTTCACTGGATGGCTAGTGCTATCTCGTCGCTATATCCACTAACGATCCGTCCCACTCAGCATCCGTATACGATTCTGAAGCCCTGCACCGGGAATGCAGGAGGCCCAACATTGGAAAATTCCCAGTAATTCGGCGCAGACGGACTGTCATACATCATGGCCATCTGGAATGACAATGTCTGATTGCATGCTGTCGCATTGATGGCGGCGACGCCGCCGACACTCCTTGTTCTCTCTAGCGCTTGGCTTTGACCATTGACCGTACCGAATAACAAGGCATCTTTCTCTTCTTCATATGTATTCCATGTGGCGATCGCACCAGCTTCTCGTGCGACTTGGTATACGTTGAAGCTTGGGTTTGGACCGGAGATCTTTTGGAGCTCGAAGCGTGGGAGTACGAATTCTAGGCGGCAGGTGTAATTCGATGTGCTGTCGGGTAGGCCCTGAAACTGTACTCGCGTAGCGATCTCACCGGCATCCTTGAGTTGGCGGCGTAGCATGAAGAATTGCTTGGCTTGATGTAGGTGGTCGATATCGTAGTCGGGATAGCGCGCGTTGAGGACAGTGAGATCGGCTGGGTAAACTTCGTGGCATACATATTCGGTCGAGTTAGAGGGAGGAGGGTTTGCGGCAGTGAGTTCGCCTTCACAAAGATGAGCGGTCGAGTTACAGATTGTATGGTTTTCCAGGAACGTTGAATTTGGTTGCGGGTATGGTGCACCGGAAGCATGCTGAGAGAAAAGAGTGGCGAGCGAAAGAATTGCGATGCTAAACATCTTCTTTCTTCGAGCAGTATCCTTTGAGTTGTGTTGATTGGAAGGCTCAATAGAATAATGATAAGTAAATCTAAGACGTCTGGTAGGTAGCTTTGGGATAATGAGGTGGTATTAGGAAGCGTTTGAGAGTTGACAAGGAGCAAAAGGTTCGTCGTCGAAGAACATTGGATGTTACCCAAATATCGATCTTTCCCTCACTGCGTAATATGGGCATGAGCAGATTGCCATGTGGAAAGTGAGATACGCTGCATGCGCTTTCAGTCGGCTGATGACAAGTTCGACTGAGGCCTTGCCGCTGCTCGACCCGGATTTATAATGAACCATACTTGCCATCGACACAGGATGCTTTGGATGATTGCTTTCTTCAGATTAAACTTAAAATGTAAGTGAGAGCAATTCTGGTGTGTAAGACGTGTGCAGACACCACCCTCGGCTATCACAATACAGAGATCTTGCAGACCCATGGAACCTTTTGCCGATGCAATGCCGGTAAGTGGAAAGATATTGGTACGCATGTCGTGTGTAGAGTGATGTGTTCAAGACTAGGTGAGCTGCGCGAACCAGTAATGACGCGGTCCTAGCAAGCCCATACTAGGTAGCGACGTCACTCACGCGTGGGCCAGTCGCGACCTCGGGAGTGAACGTCAATGTCTTCTCACGTCTACTACCTGATTCTAGGACAATCTGAGGCCTAAGAGACCGACTTTAGTAGTACGATGTCCGTCTCTTCCGCTCCCACTTCGATAGCTATCTCCACGTTGTGCGAGCCGTCGTTTACATCCTGCGCTTCTGTAATATGTCCATTCCGATAGATACCATATCGCCCAGCAGGCAAGTTCTTGACAAGGAGCCGGACGCTTGATGTCATCAGTTTTTCCCTCAAAGTATGTGATGGAAATTAAAACTTACCTCTTCGTGGAGCCATCCCAAGTCCGCATAGTAACAACGAAAGCTCCTTTCCCTGAATCCCAGCTACCCCTAAGGAAATCGACGTTGGAAGCCAGGCTGATCTCATCGACGAACGGAAAGCTTGAGAAATGCTCCCTCGACCACGGCTTGTCCCACATCTTTTTCTGGCCGTCTGGAACGTTGAGGCGCGCATAGGCGACGGCACCGTTGCCCGTAAAAGGGTCTACGAACTTCCAGTTCCCATGCTCGTCCGCCTGGCTGTCATTACGTGGGTAGAAGAGGCCACCATTTTCCCACGTTGGGTTGAAGAACGTGTCCGCATGACGCAGGAGACCATCGTTCAGGGCTGGGTCTGCAACCTCAGATACCCACTGAGCAACATAGCCATATACTGGCTGCGCAAATGGCATACCAGGCGCTTCTTCGAGCTCTTTCGCCAAATTCTGTGCCCTTTGTTTGGTGCTCCAAGCTTGCGGATCCACGCCCTCACTTTTGGTGAGCTCGCGAATAATTTTGGCGACCTTCTCGTCGTTCACATTCACTCTTCCATCGGAGGCCTTCGTGAAGAAGCCAAGAGATTGCTCTGGGAAGAGCGAATGGACGGATTCAGAGTTCCAGCCGTTCATAAATGCAGATGTCCTTCTGTACTGTCAACGGTCTGATATCAAATCATGCTATAAGCAACGTCTCGGCTTACCAGGCGGTGATTCCGACACCTCCGGGTACTATACGATCTTGTTTTACCATATACCAATTGATGAAAAACTTGTCATCCTGCAGAAAGCCACCCTCCTTATCCCAAGCCGCAGTATAATTCTTCAGAACCTTGTCAGCCACAGCCGTTCCATCGCGGATGTCATTGTACCGCATCGCGATAATCTAAAAACAGTAAGCAAATCTCCCTCAGTTTTTGAATGGATCAAATCGCACCGGAAATTGGTTGCAGACGATGAAAATGCTGTTCGGCTCACAGCAGACGCCCTTCCAGTTGTGCCGCTCCATCTCGGCAAGAATAGCATCCTGAAGGGAACTGCGGGTGTAGGTAAACTTTTCTGGCCCGAAACCCCAGAATATCGGATCCCAATGGAACGTTAGCGCCTCCGGCTGATTGTACTTGTCGTCGTCGAAGAGCATTGCGTGCAATGAGACCATGAGGAGGAGATGTCCAGAGTACTTGGAGACACTAAAGTTAGACCACGTTAAACCATTTTAGTGTTGTACGCACTCACCATGATATTCTCTTGCTTGTTTGGATCCGCCCAGGGTTTACGCATCTCAACCAAGTCGGGATCCACAAGCTTTCCGCTCTGGCTGGTCAGGTACCAATAACCCCAGACTTCCCTCCGTAGCATCTTGTGGATGAGTTGCTCTAGTAAGTTCTTGAAAATTGATCGTAGAGCAGGTAGTCGATGATAGTGAGCGCTCCCAGCGGCATATGTCATGGTCGCCAATTGATAGCGGTAAGCATCGAGCCACTCTTGACCGGGGTCCTGGGTGCCCATATGGTGCCACTCGCCATCGGGCTGGGAAGCCAGATTATGGAAATGGCGGAGGTGACCGGCCTGTTCATTGGAAAGTTTAGGGAACTCAGACAGAAAGTCTTCTGTAAGTTTTGCAGGAAGGCCGTCTCGTTTGACGTCGACATCTTTATTTCCAACCATGTGGAGCATCTCTTGGGTAGTAGTCATGGTAGCCATGGTCTCGAGACGAAGTTATGTTGATGCTCTGTATCGCAAATGAAGACAGTAAGAAGATCATGAAGTCTTCAGAGGGGCAGACGGATGAATATTGAGCAGACACATGCTGCGGGTAAGCAGTGTAGATTGGATAAAAGTAGGGCGGTTCCGCGTAGAGCCGTCCGTGGGTTCATCGCCGAGGGCACAATAAGCTCGTTTAGTAATATGACTGCCAACGTCGATCTAAGTACGAGTCGTACAACGCGACGTCTCCCAGTGTGGAAATACTCGTGCAACAATACCCTAAAAGAGACATTATGAGCACCTCTCGCTAAAGTTACAGCAGACTCATGCCGTCAGTGACGATCTTAGCGTACACAGAATTTGGCATTACAAGAACGCGTCACAGGTGTATCAGACGAGGTGACATTATGTGAGTTCCTTCAAGAATGTGTTGGCCTTGTGGACATAAGCACCAACAGCGAGGCGTACTTTGAAGGAATCCGCATTGGCGAGAGGGACACCATAAGCACTATCTTGACTTCGTAAAACTCAACACGGTCGTTCCGATGCATGTTGAGGACATATAATACAGTGGGGTATAGAAACATGCACCCGTCGATCGAATCATCAACGGGCGTGAGGGAATGGCGGATACGAATGCCACGCTAAGCCAACGAGGAATATGGATCTATAGCACGCCTGATTCATGCGGCTCGCCTGCCTTCGACGACGGCTAATTGTTTCTGCTCCTCCTCTTCAAGCTCGCCAGCTTCATAGTACAAGTCTTCTTCATCGATGTCTGCGTACCCGAATATACTCCGATAGATACGCTCTCCTAGCCCCTTCTTCTGAGCCATAGCTAGGACCATGACTATGGGAAGGTGCCAGATGCTAGCCCAGAATAAACCTCTTGCTGTTCCCTTCTGTCCCTCGGCTCTCCAGAATTGCCAGGCTTTGAGCGTCATCCAGCCGTTGATAACACTGCTCGTTACCACGTAACTCCAGTCAGTTACGCCACAGTATGATAAGCCGATGCAAACGGGAAACATCATGATAGAATACCGCAGTGCGACTCGTCCGTTCATTGCGGGGTTTACCCAGGCTAACATGCGATAGCCCGCATTCTTGTACTCGTCGCGGATAGCCCAACTCAGCGCATTGAAGTGAGGGAACTGCCATGCATATAGGAGTGCAGCACATAGCCATCCGCCAGCGGAGCCCTCTCCGAACAACAGTTCTTCCCAGGTGCCGTCATGGGCGTATTGACTTGCCGCAGCCGTCCAACCCATGAGCGGTGGGATGCCTCCTACAATGGCGCCAACCCAGGTGTTCAGTACATGCATGCGCTTCATGGGAGTGTACACGCCCGCATACAGGAATATATTGGCAGCGCCAAGAAACGCTGTCGTGGGGTTGACGCCGTAGTAGAGGGCGCCAGTGCCGAGCACCCCGCACGCGACGGCGAAGATGATGGCGCCTCGTGGGCTGATGAGCTTCCGAACGAGTGGTCGATTGCGTGTGCGGGTCATCTTGGCATCGTGTGCGGGTTCCATGATCATGTTGAAGGCATTTGCGGATGCCGAGCACAGCGCAGTGCCGGATGTGAGGAAGAAGAGTGTGAGGGTCGAGAGGGACGGGGTGGCTGTTGCTGCGGGTGCAAGCAGACCGGGTACGGGGTACAGCGAGTATGCGGCCGTCGCGGTGAGGACTACGAGGAAGGAGAGTCGGGGCTTGGATAGCGACAGGTAGGTGGTCATCATGCGTTTGAGTGACTGTTGTGGGAGGCTCGAGGATATGTGTGCCAGCTTGGAGGATGCATCGTGTGGAATTGGATATGCCGTCTCCGGAGTCTCCATTGCCTGCTCCTTTGCCCTCTTCCGCCGCCTATGTGGCAGCACTTCCTCTGTGCCAGTTACGCCATCCGCCTTCGCCGCTTGCTGCCCTCCTGCATTCGCTGATCTTATGGACAAGATTGAGCTCTGCAGTTCTGGTCTTGACTTCCAAAACGTGTCTCTTAATATCGGATTCGCCCGGAAGTACCCATCTCCGAAAGCACCCCCGCCTCTCGTGGCAGCTATGGCGTTCTCTTTATGCGACGGATTGGAAGAAATCGGTCTCCGCGACTGCAGCGGCGCCTTTGCGAGTCTTCGCCAACATCGCAGACATAGTTTGTTCGTGTCCCGTACTGCGATTGGCCGGGGCAGTATCGGTCGAAAGCTCATGGCGGCATAGGGTTGAGCTGTAGCGGGCAGTCGGCGTGAGGTGATAACTTTTGGACGCATGTACGCACTGCCAAGAGCTGGGGCGCGCTAGCCACTCAGACATCCCGCATTATCACACATCGCGTCTCACTGTCAGCCTTACACACCCCAACAAGCCACCATGACCACTCAGTATTTGATTGCGCTATCTGGCGAGTAGCGCAGCACTACAGACATATCGAGAAACCCTGAGCAGAACATATGAATCGTCATCAGCTAATTGACACGAATCCCGGGATGATTAACTTCTTAGCCATAGTAGTCACAATGTCTCAACAGCCTTATGTTACCTCCAGTGCTTCAATACCGAGATCAAGTCATCGACCACTGGACTAGATATGACCATATCGCTTCAACGTTCAACCCCATTCTGAACATGGATTGAGGATCCACCCGCTCACCCATGGTGCATCTGGGGTCTCTGTAAGCCGAAGGTTATCGCTAAATATCCACTCTACCTGCATAACCGTACGCAGCTTGCAGCACTTTCTGGCCCCCACGCGTTCAGCCGCCACAGTTGAATGCAATCAATGCTTGAAAGTGTAGTCTGCATGGCACAATAGCCAATTGCTGGCTGTCAGCCTGCAGCGGACCGGCGAGGCTATGTAATACTGCAGAGGAGCATTTCGGAGGCTGTGTAAGCCACAAGGCTACCTTTTCATGTTTCCATAGCTAGCACGTCGCTCCCCGCATCCACTGAACAGTCGTTCGCATCGTTCATTTTCAAATGGCAGATCCCCTTAGCATCATCGCGTCCGCACTCACCGTTGGCGCAAGTGCAGCGCAACTTTCGCTCGCTCTCTTCAGCGTAGTTCAGACACTCAAGAATGCACCCCGAGAGATAGCAGAAATCGGTACGCGGCCTCTTCGTGTATTCGATTGACATTCAGCTTAACAAGAGCAGCGGAGGAGATATCCTTACTCGCGGAAAGTTTGCAAACGCTCGCAGATATCATCCGTGCTCATCAAACTTTGTGCAAGCCTGCACTTTTCAGAAACACTCAAACGATCATACTGCGGTGCAAGCAAGTAGATGCGGAGATAAAAAAACTCATAGATACGCCTCAAAAACTAGCAGGTCTGAAGTGGTTGATAAACAAGCCCAAGGCGAAAGGTCTACTCAAGAAGGTCGAAGGCATCAAGACCGCCCTGATTCTGGAATTGAACATCGTTCGTCTTGCAAGAGAAGAGGTTGTTCGACCACCAGAGTAAGCACTATCTACGATGCTGTCGAAGGGTTTGGATTGCTTACACGGTCAGATACTCCGAGCTGGACCCCGACGCCCAAGCCCGACCCATCTCAAAGTTCAATCGGTTCCGTAAGATTGTGGAAAGTGCTGTCCAGGCAAACCGGCAAGTGGTTGAGAGTGCGCAACAGGAAGAAGATGATTCCGAGACTGCCAAACGACACTACACCACTGCAGAAATAGATGTTTGGAAAGAAGGGTCCTTTGACACTGCTACATGGCTCTACCATTTCGTGTTTAGCTCAGATGACGCAGATCCTCCACCAGTGCCGAACCCGCGAACACGTCGGCTCCATCAAGCATCCGTCACCGATGAAAGCACGGAGACAACTGCGAGAAGCGCTTACTCCTCTTCTTCTGAAGACGGCATTCAGAATAACAGGCGATCGTCAGGTCCAGATGAAAAAGCCTTGATTGTTTGGGGCAGACAAACAGAGCCTGCCCTAGTAGTAGACAGATTACTCTCTTCATGGACGACGCTCACGACCGACCAAATAAGCCTTAGCTCCACCCGCCATGATGGCGATGACTGGAGGGAAGGAGTACTGAGGATGGTGGAAGAGGCAAGAAAGGAGGACGAGCTATCTTTTGCTCAGTGGGAACAGCAGAATGCACCTGTCAGATCCGATGACGAAGAGTTCCAGAGCGCCGAAGAGGACAGTACTGTCGGTGTCAATGTACCGACGTGGAATTTCCGTGACAATGTTCAACGCGCCCGAAAACGGAACACAAAGTCTTCTGATCGTACCAACCCATGGGCGGATACAGATGGATACTCACCAACTTACACCGACGGTAGGTCCAAGCGGAATGCTGAGGAGTCACATGTGAAATGGCAGGATGCAACGCCACCGATGAGCCGGCCCACTCCACGTCCGCTTAGACAGAGGAGGTATAAAGATAAACCGCGATCTGTAGATGCCGATGTCAGAAGGCCTACATCCAGAGTTCATACGATTCATAGCGACCAAACGGACTCAGTTTCAAGCCCACCGAATGATGACTTCAACTATAATAAAGCCACCTCAGGTTATTTCAGTCCTTACGCACCTGGCTACCACCCGCCACCTGTCAGTTATGGATTTATGCCACCTTGGCGAGACTCGGTACAAAGGCCACCAGTTCCACCAATGCATCAAGAACCACCGAAACAAGCATATGTATCAGCTGGTCGACACTGGTCATACTCATCGCCTCCTCCAAGTCCTCCACCAGCCACTGCCCAAAGTCCACCTTCACCTCCACCTCCACCTTCACTTCCACCAAATCCAGCTCAATCGGTAGACAAGAGTTTTACGACGCCTGAGATAGAAGCCAAAGAGAATGCTGTTCTCGCTGCGGTAGAAAAGCTACTCGAAAAGCGCAACCAAGAATCACGAATCGAGTATGAGCAGCTACCATTTTCGAAACTGGCGCAAATATTGCAAGAGCGCGAGGTTCAAAACGAACGAGAACGAGCTAATGCAGCAACTGAGGTGTATGTCAAGCAACTGCAAGAGGCCCGTGAAAAAGACGGTGAAACAATGCAGCGACTTGAAAGCCTTGTAGCGGATCAAAAAGCAGAGCAAAGGCGCATGGAAATTATGTGGCAGGAGGAAAAGAAGGCTATAGAAGAAAAGAATGCAAAGCGAGCTGAAGAAGTGAGAGCTTCGGCAGCGAAAGAAATCGCAACAGCACAGTCGGCGAAAGAAGCAGCTCAGATCGCTTTGAACATTGAAAGACTGGAAGCAGAAAAGGAAGCACGGAAACGAGCTGATGCCATGGTAGTGGAAGAGAGGAGAAAGACTGAGGAGGGACACAAGTTACAGTTACGGCGGTATGAAGATCTAGTCCGTGGGTTGCAAGAGCAGCAAAAGTTGGACCAAGACAACGACCAGCCAGTTCGTCGCACTCGCATTGCGGAGGGCAATCGCAGTGTGGACGTGACAGAATACGTAACTAGTAAACGAGCTTCTCCTCTGTCCTCGTCTTACTCGTCGCTGCAAGATGGCTTTGCGCGCTTGGAAATGAGGTCGGACAGGACAACAGACCATTACTGGCCTCAAAGACGCCCCCGTCATGATAGTTTTCGCAGCTCAACAGCCTCTCTCCAGTCCTCGCGTACTTCACTGGGCAACACAAACAACTCAGATACGGATCCAAGATCTCAGCAGATGATCGTTTTCCCCGTCCAATCCGACAGACACTCCCACAAAATAGCCGAGTTACAGACCTCGCTGGCTGCATTTGGGATCAATTCCGCTTTCGAAGATCCTGAAGAACCACGACCCTTAGACTTCGGTCAGCTCGTACCGTACAAGTACGGAGATGCAGGTGATCAGATTATTAGAAGCACCATCTTCTGGGAGTCATCCGCGCTTAGTTTAGGCAGTGAACTTTTGTTGACTATGAAGCAAGCCGGTTGGAGACCAACATACACTCGTATATCCGGTAATGCCTAGTCGCTGGTTCTCGATGGCAATGTACTGAGATCTTCTAGGAAAAGGACAGACTCACTATCTAGGTAGTCAGCCCGTTCATACCTACTTCTTCAGCCCTGACTATAAGCCGCAATTTCGACCCTCGACAACAGCTCCAGGCAAGGAGTCCATCACTATTCAAAAAGCCTTGATCGAAGAGTACGCACTCAAGGAATTGGGCTTCGGATATCAAACCAATGAAGCAGGAACATACATTCTTGATGGCAGGTTGACATATGTAAGGTCACGATGCTTGCAGTTGCAGGACTTGTGCTAATGGTCTCCAGAGCGACATCGAAACACTTATCGAACGTTCGTTCCTAATGAGAGAGAACAATCATCGGAGGTTGCACCGGCCGCTGCAATGGCACTACGATAAAGATCCCGAGGTACCCATGAGTCCTTATCCGGGCACGCATGCACCTTCGCTATATTCGGCCTCATCTGTATACTCCGGTGAGAACTCCACAGTCTGCCAGGATTCCGACACGGAGACTCAAGGCAAGAAGAGCTCTTCCGTCTCTGATACCGATCATTTTGATACTGGCGATGTCAACAACTTTCTCGTCCCCCATGCCAACAAGTCAAGGAGGTCGGAGACACCGTCTTCCGTGGCTTCACGGACTTCGAGGGCTTCGAAATCGACAAACCCATGGGGTAAATATATGAAGGTTACTGAAGACACTGGTTTCGACGATAGTTCCAGGTTGTCTGGCTCACCAAATCTCATAGATTGAGGACATACGCGGATATGTGTGTTGGGCGCCTTTGCCGTATTGGATCCATACCAAATCTAACAATCTATGAGTGACATTGGTGCATAAATCACGCGTGTAAAGACCAAATACACTCTTTATGTTCAAGGAAACTATATTTGACTTCAACCGTCCAAAAAGTGCCGCGCTGTTTTCTATGTACCCGGAGGTCGAAGAGGGAAGGCTCCACCGGACTAGTATGACGCAACCGGGTATCCCGAGATTCGGTATCATTCCGAAGGAGACCCCAAAACTTCAGGCTCTTCGGCATCACTCTTCACAAGCTAGCTTTCCCATACAACGCTCTCATCCATTAGCGCATATTGTACATGCGCTTCCGCCACTTCGTTGCCCTCGCAGACCCTCGTCTCTACACGCTCGCCAACTTCCGCGTCCGCTCTCATTGGCGCACTATGGCCGCCGCTCCGCCCCCAAACCGCCCCATAAAGCTACTGATGCTTCACGGCTATACACAGTCAGGGCCTCTGTTCCAGGCGAAGACGGGTGCTTTGCGTAAAACATTATCTAAAGCCTTCCCTAAGGGCATAGAACTCGTGTATCCTACCGCGCCAATACGGTTGACACCCGCCGACGAATCGTTCCTAGCAGGTAGCACGGGCAAAGATGGCGAGGGCAAGGACGGAAAGGATGGAGAGGAGCAGGAGATCGATGCGTGGGCATGGTGGAGAAGGAAAGGTTCAGGGGAACCATACACATATGAAGGCATAGAGCAAGGTCTGGCTCATATCGCAAACGTGTTGAAGGAACAAGGTCCCTTTGACGGTGTTGTGGGGTTCTCCCAGGGCGGTGCCGCGGCAGCCATGGTCGCGAGTCTACTCGAACCTAACCGTCGCGCTGCGTTCGAGAAACTTTACCCAGAGGGCGGCATGAGGTTCCCAGAGTCTTTTGAAGAAGACACTGGCTATGTTGAGGGAACCATACATCCGCCGCTGAAGTTTGCGATCAGTTATAGTGGCTTTGCAGCGCGTGGGAAGAACCCGTATCACGCGTTCTATGAGCCCAAGATCAGCACACCGATGTTGCATTTTCTAGGCACACAGGATGTTGTGGTTGAGGAAGCAAGGAGTTTGGCCTTGGTCCAGGCTTGTGAACACAGCGAGGAGAAGTATGTTGTGTATCATCCTGGCGGGCACTTCCTACCGAGCACACAGAAGGCTAGCGTCAACGCATTGATTGGGTTCATCAAAGAGGTCCTGCAGGGACAGGAGGGCGGGGCAAAGAAGGAGGAGGAGAGTGTTGAGGACATGGATGTGCCGTTCTAGGGTTCAGGGGATCGATCCAGTCTACTTCAGTGCATCTATGTAAACAGAAGCAAGGCGTTTAGGTAGACTTTGATTAGACGATAGAATAAATGCGGCTGCGAGTTCTTGTAGCCATCAATGCCATGCAATGCCACGCAAGACGCGACGCGGGGAGCGCTGGTCACAGGACTAGGCGATATGTGCACGGACCTCGTACCCCATTGTTTGGGTTGGCGCCTTTCATGTTTACATCAGTGCTGCCGTCCCGAACACCACCACCACAAACAAAATCACGACATCACCATGGCACAAGCAGGCAAAGAGAACATCGCCGATGGTCTGATCGCGAATGGCTCTTTCAAGGCCTCTACACAACCTCTGAAGAAATCAGCGCCGTCACCAAAGAAAAAGACGCGTAGTAAGAGTATCGGTCCCGGAGGCTTAGGGGAATTGGAAGCACCTCCACTGAAGGAGACGGCTGGAAACCGCAGAAAGGTATGTCTCACATATGCGATCGCGAAGTAGTATGTTGCTTACCAAATAGTCTGCTTTCATCCCCGCCGTCAAGTCTATACTAGCCTCGAACGATGAGGACGAGAAGAAACGGCGCGAAGCCCGTCGCAAGTCTCTGGGTACGTGTTGGGTGTGCGAAAATGGTCTCGAGGCATGACTGACCAGTACGTAGCAAGGCGACGCGTGTCGTTCGCCCCCGAAGCCACTTTACACACATGGGACGTAGTCGAGTATATGCGCGATGCGACCACCTCTTCTGCCTCATCGGAGGCGACACGCAGAGCCTCAAATGTCTCACAAGCATCGACACCGGCATCGTCTGCCCCTCCGTCAGACCCCGCCGAACCTCCGTCAACACCACCAGAACAAGCCGAGGAGCCTCAGCCAGAATCTGGTTCGTCACCCGCAAGCGCGCGCGCTCAACACCAGAAGAAGAACCGTCGAAGTTCAGGTATACCACCAATGAACTTCAACAACCCAGACGACGTCTACTCCTCCAGCCCACTAAGTGGAGACAATGCTTCGCCTGGTAGAAATGACAACGAGAGCAGCGACTCTGAGGATATGGATATTGATGATGCTACAGAGAACGTGGGCGTTTCTCCAGAAGTGGAGGACTCGTCCATGAGTAGCGCTCGATTAGATGCTGCACTCCGAGAGGCTGCAAACCTAGCAGGCACTCAGAAGCTGGATTTTGATGATGAAGATGGAGACATGACTATGGAGATTGCACAAGACGAGGTGACTGCATCTTTCAAGCCTTGGGCGAAGAAGAGCTTTGTCGCACAGTACGACAAGGAGAACGCAAGCCCTCTTTTCTCTCCAGCACGCACGGTAGCCGACGAGGACGACGACATGAGCATGGACATCACACGTGCAGTGGGTCGCATTGTACCGCCGCCACCGCAACAACCACAGCAGCAGCAGCAGCAGCAGCAGCAACAACATTCTGATGCAGCAAACTCGGACATTGACGACGACATGACAATGGATCTGACCATGCCACTTGGAAGTATACAGGCAATGGCAGCATCATACAAACCAGCGAACAAGAGGAAAAGTCTTAAGAGGAGGGTTTCCTTGCTGGATGATTCTCAAGGTAGCCCTGCAAAGCGCCCTGGAAGTCGGCGTACCAGTTTGCGAAAGCGTCGACAATCCGAAGAGCACGATCAAGAAGACGCAACCATGGACCTTACGATGGCGATTGGAGCGATTAAGAAAGCGCCTCAGCCTGAGCCCGCCAGGCGTGCTAGCATTGCAAGCGTTGTTGATGATGCGACTATGGACTTTACCCTGGCCGTGGGCAGTATCAAGAACGGCAAGCCACAAGCGCAGGAAGTACAAGAAGTACCAGAAGAGCAGGATCTGGAGGATGAGGTCGAGGATGAGGATCTTTCCATGGAATTTACCAAGATCGTTGGGCCAGGCATCAGGCGTGCTAACAGTTCAGCAACATCACCAGAGACGCCTGCTGATGCTACGCCTGTTTCAGCAAAGAAGACGCCGACTCCGCAAAAATCTCCAAAGAAGTCACCCGGTCGAAGAAGTTCCACGCTTAAAGCCGAAGCCGAAAGCGCGCCTCAAGTATTACAGGAGATTACACCCAGTACATCAGGAGAGGTGTCCTATCCGATCCTTGACCCTGGAACTCCAGAGATTGTAAGGCAAAAAGATATTGAGGAGGTTGAGCCGTCACCGTTCGTGCGTCGAACTCCGCTGAGTGCCTTGAAAGAGAAAGACGCCCTTGCGACACCCACGAACCCGACACCACAGAGGACACCCATGGCAATTCCTGAGGACCCGATCGCAGCTACAATCCTGGACCGACGCCGTTCTTCCTTATCTGCGGTACAGTTCAGTCCTTTGAACGCACCACGCCAGGAACCTACTCTCAAGAGCACCGCACTCTTGAGCAACAACATCAAGCTATTGTCCACCCCCCGAAAGCAGACTTTGATATCACCGGTGAAGCGAGGGATGACGCCAAAGAAGTCCCAGTCTCCTCAAAAACAGCCAACACCGACTCCCAAGAAAGCGACTCCCAGAAAGAGCATGAGTCCGATGAAGCGCGTTGCATTTGGTGCAGATCCAGAGCCGGAAGAAGAGACCAATGATGACAACGATGTAGCAGAGGACTTGTCGGACGTCGAGCGTATCTCGCTACAAGATTTTCTTGACATGACAAAAATTCGCTTCATGGATCTTAGTACGACCAAGCGACGCCATACTGCTGCCCCTGCCGCATTCCACGACGTGGAAATAGAGGAGAAAGAAGAATCTCTAGACCGCTATGTCGTGGCTGGTGCTTGCACGCTACCCGAGTACGAATTGTACCAACATGCGTGTCACGAGATGAAGAAGTATATCTCAGACGGTCGCCACTTCGTTCGTACTCTGGAAAACAATGTTCTAGAGGAGAACCCACTGCTATTCAGCGAGTACCTCACTGCTCCCCCGGATCAGCGCAAAGTCATGGACAACCAATTCAAGAATCTCAAGACGAACGCGCGCCTCGAAGCTCGTGGAGAGTGGTACACATGGCGAAGTACGCTATTGCACGATCTTAAAGCTGGTCTTCTCCACACCATGGATTGCTTCAACCACGACGAATCTACCCTTCACAAGCAGGAGAAGCTTCTTAACGATACTCTTCCGCCTTTAGTTGAGAAGAAGGAACATCTTTCCGTTGAATGTAAGCAACTACAGCAGCGTCATGATGAACTCAACAGCTGTGACCGAGAAGAGCTCGAGCAAACAAGAGAGCAGCTCACGGCTACGGATGCTGAGTTGGAGGAGAAGAAGTTGCTTCTGGCCCAACTTCAACAGGAGCTCGTCGACAAGGAGACACGCATAGAGGCAGCCAAGAACCGTAAAGTCGAATGCATTGAAGAGATCAGAGGAGCTGAACGCGTGCGGGAAGAGTGCCGTGGCTGGTCTACTAGTGAAGTCAGCAGTCTGAGAGGTATGTCAAAACTGACTTGCATACGAGAGTCCTACTAACATAGCACTATAGCCAAGCTCACCGCTCTTGAGCAGGCTCACGGCTGGTGCATCACTTCTGCTTCCTCGACTAGCATCACGATGACACATCTGAACGACCTCGAACTGTACTTCGAACCATCTGTCTTTGCCACCGGCGAGAATACACCCAATGGATCTATCTCGCTTGCCTACATTGGTGATTCGGCGACACCGCACTCTCGCTCCTTGACAACAAGCAAGCGCTTTTTCCTACAGCTCATCCGCGCACATCTTCATGGCATTCCTCAATCACAAACCCGCATCTCCTCACTCCTTTCTCTTGTCAAGAATGCATGGGCCACCGCAACTGCTGTTGCTGAGGGTGTTCGGTGGCTCGAGCACAGCTACATCACCGAGGAATCAATCCTCTCGGATGAACGCATGGCAATCTCCACAAATATGTTGCTGCCCACCCTCCAAACAAAGATCAAGGCTACCTTCGAAGTCGGCGTCGGTCTTGGTAAGGAGGGCTTTGAGACTGATGTTGATATCAAGGCGGAAGTTGTGTACGGCGAGAAATACGGAGAGGAGAAAATGGGCGCGTTCTTACGCGACTTTTGTGGCAATGAGGTCAAAGACGAGAAAAGCATGTCGGTTTGGGCAGATGGTATGCTGGATCTTGCAGCAAGGTTGAAGAAGACTGGGCGGAAGGGAGAAAGGAAATAGAGTCGCATGATCGACTTCATGATGTTTATGACTTAGTTTTATCTTTTATGAGTGACGAAGGCGTCTAAGATAGGGGGTCTGTTGATTAATTGAGATACCAGTCGCATAGACAATACATTCGTCTACTACTTGAGCCGTCGCGACCTTCCATACTACCACTAGCAGGCCTTTGTGGCAACGCTGTTCAACTATTAAGTGTTGCGAATCTCCACCACACCGAATCTGTGCTAGTTATCTCCAGCCTCTCCGGAAAAACTCATGATCGACGTCATGCGGAACATCTCTAGAACCCGGCATAGCCCACTTCCTTAGCAAAGTCTCGGCGCAAATTATACCGAAACTCACGATTCATGGCACGTTTGTTGTTGATGCTCAGCCCATGCTATCCTGGTTTTGGGGCGTCCCCGCAATCCGGGGTCGGGAATGAGCATGCTGCAATCTGCGGAGACATGGAGAAGAGGCTAAATCTGGCCGTTGGGTTAGTGCATCCGATTCAGTATATGTAGATGTACCCAGCCGTCGAAGATCATGAGTTTCGTCGATACGCGTTCGCTACGATGTTACTCTCCGCTGCGTCTGCTGTCCTGGCCTTTCTGGCAGGAGCTCCATCCGTTTGCGCGTCACCAACCCAACACCTACAGCAGAATGCATCCAATCCGGTTGTGAAGCTCGACTATGGCATCTTTCGCGGCGCGTCTTCGTCCCAGTACAACATAACATACTACCGCAAGATTCCCTTTGCAGCATCCACAGCAGGAGAGAACCGGTTCCGCGCCCCTCAGCCACCACTACGTATCACCAATGGCACGTACGACACCGACCAGGCTTTCGACATGTGTCCGCAACGCACAGTAAATGGCTCAGAAGATTGTTTGTACCTAGGTGTATACTCGCGGCCTTGGGAGAAGAAGAAGCAAGATCTAAGGCCCGTGTTGTTAACGTTTTACGGCGGCGGTTTCATCCGAGGAAGCGCCAGCTTCAATATCCCGCCTTCCGGCTATCCGGTCTTGGACGTCGATGACAGGAACGACTATGTAGTTGTGTACTCGAACTACCGCACCAACGTTTTTGGCTTCTTGCCCGGTTCAAAAATCGCAGAACACCCGGATGTCGATCTCAACCCTGGGTTACTAGATCAGCAGGCTGCGCTGCAGTGGATACAGAAGTACATTCACCACTTCGGCGGCGACAAGCGGAATGTTACTATATGGGGACAATCGGCAGGTGGTGGCAGTGTCGTTGCGCAGACAATTGCTACTGGTAACCGTGGGAAGAAGTTGTTCACCAAAGCCATGGCCAGTAGCCCCTTCTGGCCAAAGACATACCGGTACGATAGTGAGTGGGCTGAAGACTTATATCAGCAGACGTTACAGGATGTTGGTTGCACGGGTGCTGCAGATGAGATCAAGTGTTTGAAGGAGGTGGATGTACAGAAGCTAAGGGATAGCGCATTGGCTTTGAGTACTAGTCAGCAGTATACCACTGCTTCCTTTACCTATGGTCCAGTTGTCGATGACAAATTTCTCACGGAGCCGCTGAGTAGCGTTGTCAGCACGGGAAAACTGAACGCTGAGACGATCATGACAAGCTACAACCTGCACGAAGGCGAAAACTTCATTCCTCCTAGTTTCCAAAACGCCAAGACAGGAAGCGATGGGTTCAACTCCTCAGCTGCTTCTTTCGATGCTTGGCTGAGGGGCTTCCTACCGGGATTTACGCAGCAGGACCTGGACAACGTAAAGATGATGTATCCTGCGACAGGCACCGCGGAGGAAATCAGCTGGAATACGACATATATTCGCGCTGGCTTGCTATACCGAGACCTCGTTCTGGCATGTCCTTCGTATTGGTTATCGAAGAAGGCAGAGGATGGGTGGTTGATTGAGTATACCATTTCGCCCGCAAAACACGCGAGTGATGTTCAATACGTACGTTCATTGCTACCTGACTACATCATATCCACTCAGCATACTGACTTTAATTAGTGGAACACAATCGGCTCAATACAGCAGACAGATGCTTTGACTTACCAAGGTTATGCTGGTGCCATGGCTTCCTTCATCCAAACCGGGGATCCAAACGCCCACAAGGTCACTAATGCCACTGTTGCTGGCGTACCAGATGTTGAGGAGGGCAAACAGTTCTTGGTCACATCGAGTGGGCTACGACAAGGTGGGATTAGCATGTTGGAGGAGAGGTGCAAGTACTGGCTCCAGGTCGCTGATAGGGTATCTGTGTGAAATCTGTACATGAATGCAGTAGTGTGGTATACGTCCAATGGTCAATGCATCTCCAATTTCTATCTTCTATACATATCCCAGGAGGCTCACTCAAATTCCCACCTCGACACCGCCGCACTTTCACGATCTATGTATCTGCCTGGCACGAATATAAGACACCCGTTTGCTTTCAGTGACACCGGTGGAGAGCGCTATCCAACTAGTCCTCATGTATGATGAATTTGTTCTTCTTATAGAACATTTCCTTCATCATGAGCCAGTTACCTCTACTGGTGATACCAAATGCAAAGAAGTGCCTCATACTCGGCAACTTCCAGTAGTTCCCATAAGGAAGTCTCTGTCCGTGAACCCCAAATGGGTGCTCCTGCAATCTTCGCTCCCTCTCCACTAGTGCAATATGCTCATTCTCGAATCGATCAAAAACGACATGGATGTCTCCATTGATCTTGAAGACCTTTTCAAGAATCATTAACATGATCTTAGCAGGTAGATCTATCACCAACCGTGAAGGCATGTTCGAGCTTGCAGGCCAGTCGGGGATATCGTGGTATCCAATCTGCCCAAAGTCGTACCATGGCCTGAAAACCTTGTTTTCTTGGCCAGGTGGTAGAGTGAACCAGGCTCGACGTGGACATTGCCTGATGGTAGGGAACTTCTGGTCGAAATCATTCTCGCGGAAGCTGAGGAGTTCCTTTATAGACTTCAGATCATGCCAGGAGAGTTCATGATTGTGGACGGAGAAGAAAATGTCATCTACCATGTTCTGTGCTGATATAGCACACAACATTAGGTCCTCTGATCGAAGCAGTGCCATTGTTATCCTCTGATCAGTCGTGAGCCTCAGACCTCGCCCGGTAGTCCACTCCCAACACAATCGAGTGCCTCTGGTGATCAGCTCGCGGAGAAAGCGTGGGGCTTCGAAGGCATCGTAAACATTTCTATGGAAAACGCTCCACGGCATGATCTCGTTTCTGCCCCATGATGTATGTGCCCAGAGCGTGAAATAAGCTTCGGTCAAGGTTTCGGGGTCGTCAATGTCCGGGGCCTGGAGATAGTGACTGGCGTTGTTCTCCTGAATTCCATAAATGAACGCTGATGCCATCTGAACGAGTGGCCCTCTGTGGACGAGCAGTTCCATGTTGCCGCTCTTCATCGTCTCGACTATGAGTTCTGTATGCGTTTCCACGAATTTACGGCGCGCTTTGACTGACGGGAAACTGTATGCAGGGATAACAGTTGCGGGCGGTTTTGACACGTTGTCCGATTCGTTGCTTGCTGGTCGCGGAGGAGTTGCGGGAGATTGTGGTATGCTGCTCGACTCGGAGCTTGTTGTCACCGGAAGAGTCCAAGGTGGTTGTGACATAGTGTTCGAGTCGCAGCTTGCTGATAAGTGCTGTGTGTTGGATCAGGGAGCGCAGTGGCAGATTTACGGTATTATGACTTCCTGAAAGTGTGCAGAGTGGAAATTGACGGAGTCGGTGTCGAGGCAAACGAGAGGAACTGCGTGTTTGCAAAGGCTCTGTCTACGCTGGCGCCATATCGTCGTACCAATGTCCGAAAATCAACAACAATAGGACTATGTCGCAGGCTATCTGCAGTTGGTCCGCTACTTATATAGCTGCAGAAAGGTATGTTCATTGCCTTCTTGAGCTTTCCTGCAGTTTGAATCGTGTACCATACCTGTAGAGCATTATTCTGGGAGACTCAATCCGCTTGCTACTCCCATAAGATACTGTCGAATATATGTTCAAACAGTATATGAGACCTCTCATACTTAGTGAAATGCTCTCGGAGTCAGATATCCGAGATGTGTAGACAAAATTCTGCTTTGCGACTGGGGCGGGTACGTCATTACCTGCCCATGCCCCACGAGCAAATTCATGGATGGGAACAACATAGCGAAGAATACATAAAGTACTTCCAAAGTACATTGTCAAACTGCTGTTGATCGTTGAACCCCTTGAGGGTGTATGAAGAAAGATGAGATAGAGTTCCAGATGGCGACTTCATGAACTCGGAAGCCATGCCTCAAAGGGAAAAGCCGAAGCTTATGTCAGTGCTCTTCCAACGTCGTTAAATGGCTTGAATGTCGCCTTTCCATCAACATCCCATCGATTTCCATATGTTTGAGTCTGTGCTTCATTTTACAGCGCTACGGTCCGCTTCACAGGTGCATTTACACATCCTGAGGGCTTCCGAAACCCGCTATGCCTTATGATGGCGCGGAGAGTGGACATAAGCAGTTCTTCCGCTCGTAGCAGCATGTGAGCCAAGTACTCATATCCAGCCTCAAACGTTTACAGATTCACCAAGCGTGTGCTCATGATGCAGACTCTTGTCCGACGAACAAGAGAGAATCCACTCCTTTGCTCGTCTTCCCATACTGTGCCTGTCGCAGTCTCTAGACTGGCGTAGTCCTTCGCAACGCGCCCAGTCAGCGTGTTTTGCTGTTGTCATGTTCATTCGCACTGATGTTTGCGGTGTCGCTAGTTGGTAGCTCTGTGCCTTCTGTCCTGGTGGCCGCGCCTTCTCCCCCAACCACGAAGCCCACACCACCGCATTTCACGGCAACGGCAGCACCATCTACAAGTGCTCAAAACTCTGCTCGTACGTCTTTGCAAGACTTCGGAGATCCATGCTCAACGTGTTGTCTTCTCGCTCCTTCCATCAAATCTCTTTCTCCTAGTATTTCCGTAGGCGTGGCGTGCATAGAGCGTGTACGTAGAGCATGTGCAACTACACCCAAAGATCTTGAAGAGCGGGGAGCTGCTGTAACACAATTGTTGCCTTGTGTAGTTGCCTATTTACATTGCAGCATCTACATGCCGTAAATACCCGCTACATCTGCATCTCCTACATGCAAGAGCAGTTCTAGTCATATGTGCAAGCATGGCGCAGTTGTAGCATGTTTCGATGTCCCGGAGCTAGGACAACTTCTTGCGGGCCTCAACTTAGCCGCTAATACAACGAATCAAGACCAACCAGACACCTGGAAGATAGCAGTCTGTCGCGACATAGATTAAGCCGTATTACGCTTCAAGTCTTGAGTATCTTTATACAAGAATCTGCGTATGAGCGTGAAGAAGCATATCAAGTTATTATTAACGCATTTCAGTTCATGCCGAAGCCGCCTCTTCTTCTTGTTCTTGGAGCTAAATCTCGCACATCTAAAGAATAGAGATGCTTCATCCTATCCTTCTTGAGGACGCATGAAACGTCTATGTTACCACTTTACGCAATTTGCGAAGCTTCATGGCAATCAGCACATACGAATATCGGCAGAAATGTTCACGGAATAGAACTTTTATTTTAACGTCACATTCACACGTGTTTCCACCCAGTTTCAACGAGGACCTGCATTTCATTGACAAGACAAAAGTCGCCGCGCTCCCAGCTGTTTGTCTCTGCAATCCATTTTCCTAACCTCGTACGTACAATTCGTTCCTTGAACAGAGGAGTTGTGATCAGTCTTATGATACGACTCCACCATACTGACTGGAAGATTTGGAAGGGAGACAGTATGGCATCCGGCGAGTGTAGGGCATCGTACGAGGAACCGTTGTAACCGACTCTGACGTTGGAGTTGAGGAAGACGCCTTGAGTCAGGGAAAGAGGATTATCCGCGTGTATCAGGCAGCATTCAGATGCTTCGACATGTGATGACGCGAGGGAATCGGGGATGCCACGAAAGCGTAGGGGAGGGCTCGCGACGAAAGGTTCGATGGGCATGGCAACTGGCGCTCGTTAGTAAAGTTGGGGTATGCGAGAAGAGGATCCTCACCCATTCCGTTCCAACAAGAGCCGACGGGTACTGGCGAATATCTTTCAGCTGCATGCCTTGAGATGTATGACCTGAAATAAGGCCAGGTTTGTACGACCGCCTCGTGGCCGCTCGAGTCTCGGAGTGCGAATGTATCGTAGAATTGCGGCGGCTTCTTGAAGTCGATCGAGCAAGCTGCCGCGTATTTTCCGCCGTTTGTATCCAACAATCTCAGAACATCTTGGGGTGTAAACACCACGTCGTTGAGAAACAGGATGGTATCGAAGTGCTCGCCTTCAGCTGTCAGACGTTCCAAGGGTTGGAAGACACGATTTCGTATGTTCGCTAGAAATGGTATACGCCGCTTGTAATCCCTCCCGTCCGGTGCCTTGACCCATCCATGTTCCGTCGGCTGCTGTGCAATCTCGTCCGCGTGTGATGTTTCGGACAGTTGTATCGACCTCCTGACTTGTAGGCCTTCCAGCACCGTGTCCAATTCTCCTAGCACAGCCTTGCTATCATCATAGCTACCACTTTCGTATATCGATACGAACACGTTCTCAATGCCTAGTTCTTGTACCAACGCTACCAGCGCGTTGTTCCAATGTTCTCGGAGCAGTCGCGCATTATTCCAGTGCTGGGAGGCTATGTATACGCGCTTCGTGTTGCGAGGTGGGGGCGGGGCAATGATTGTCGCTGTTTGGTATCTGTATAAGGAAAGGCAGTGTAGTGAATCCAGAAGGACATAAAGAAGGACGAGTATGCGAAATGCAGAAGATCGTGGAAGTCGGCGGAAGGAGTATGACCTATGATGACGCATTAGGAGACTAGGTTTCTGCATAACTACAGTGCCATTGAGATGAGGAGATTATGAATCTTGTGAAGGAGCGCAGAGAATAAAGGAGGCCGTGAAAGTAACAGAGCAAAAGGATGAGGCAGGTGCAACCTACTACGAAGTCATTCACGCTTCCATCTTGGAGCTCTTGATCTAGGCGTTGGCGCAGCAAACGTACCACTTCTTGGTACGAATTTAGTTTGCTGCTAAGACGGCATCTTGGTGGTAGTGTAGTAAAGCCGAGGTAGCCGTTTCGAAGAGGGCGCAAGGTGAACCCCGGACTATACTTGGCATCTTGTCGGGCCAATCACATTTCTTCCCGTTCCGCAGACCTCCGTATGCGAGTGATTGCGCCAGATGGTCGCGACGAACAAGTGGAGTTGGCAATTTGTTTTGTGGCAGTGTGATGAGTTTGGTGATAGCGCAAGGGGTTGGACGAGCGTCTATGTCAGTGCTTCGTCACGTGGGTGTCGCACAGAGACCATCTGGGCAACTCCCTATCATGAACCTGAGCAACATCACCAAGCCTATGAGGGTTGCGGAGACAAAAAGCAGTCTGAGTGATTTTCTAGGCGAACAAAATGGCGACATCTGGAAATAGAAAGAGATGGGTAGAAGAAGATGCAAATGATTGGTAGTAGGAGAAAAGATGTCCAGGTCGCTTCGACTCCTTTGAGGTACGTTACCATGGTACTTAATGTTAGTCAAGAACTCTGGTTGCAATCAAAACAACAGAAAATCAAAACTCTGGTTGCAATCCAAAATGCCATTGACCGAGACACATATATATATATAT